>NW_019416477.1:331960-434230 GCF_000390285.2 Anoplophora glabripennis | reverse complement strand
AACTTATCAACTAAGGAAGCCATTTTGGCTTTTTAATTTCAGATGATCCAGTGATGATTTATGAATGGCACCGCAATCAAACTTTTTTTTGAGACGTCTGCAGAGATTCGCTGTTAATGACCCATTTCTTGATATTTGTTAATGAAAATTTCACATAATATTCTTTAAATGTTACTTTATCATGTAGTAATTATAGAAATAAATATATATTAATTGTGTCTTCAAAAAAAAATTATCAAAAATATGCTTTTTTGTATCGAATTAACCCTACCCCCCCCCTTAAGGTCCCTTCACAGAATTTTCAGTCCTTGGATGTCCTTTTTTTAAACACTTTTCCACTACACTCCTTATGACTAATACATTGTTATAAATGTTCTTTTATTTTTAACACACTATTCTATAATTAATTATTAAAATATTCCTTATTTTATGTTTTTCATAGGTCATCTCCAGGTACTTGTAAAGCCAACTTTAGTTTTGACATTTGTGAAAATTATAATTTCATTTGACACTTGATAAAATTTTTTATACTATGACTTAAGTTGAATTGAGATATCTTCTATGCATTTACTCGTCTTCCCAGGATATGTATACCAGATTCATCTATAGATATTGGGCTTTTATTTGATATACGTCACTCTAGGTTTAAATTCTGTTTTCTTAATGTACTGAGTGTTAACAAGTGTCGATGTCATGCATTTTTTTGAAAAATTTATTTTGACTTGTGAATTAAATTAAAATTATTAATTTTATACTATGTGATATCCTTAATTGTTACTAGTTTTATATTTAAAATCTTTATCTTAACAATTTCATACTATTTTGTTGTTGCTATAATAATAGTTAATTTTTATATTTACGATCCAAAGTTCGGTCAGGTAATTTTTCACTAGTGTCTCTATGTGTACATTTCCAATTCGTTACAATATTTATATTTTTTCACTATTAAATTTACTAAACAAGTTGTCATATATTTTATTAGGGAATAAATACTATCCTATGAAAAGTTTTCTATAATAACCCTATTGTGTTCCAAGAACATTTTTTTTTAATTTTGCCTTAACAAAGGGGTAATTCTAATTTGTTTAGTAAAAACAGCGGAAAACATACCCACGTAGTGGTCCCATGGCAATCTTATATATTTCCTTGAAATAGCAAAAAATTGCTGTAGCTTTGGTCTCTATCATTCTTTTTCTAAATAGAAAGGCAAAAAAGTGAAAGGCTGCAAAATATTTTGTGAATGACCCTGTACATTGTGTACGGTGTACGTTCACTACTTGGAGTTGAATATACAGAGAGTTCATAAATGTTTTCAAGTCACGTAACTGCCGAACTTAGGCAACCCAATATTGCACGATAATGAAATTAATGTAATGTAATGAAAATTCCTTTGATCTTGGCGTTACCAATATTAATGACTCGTTTACAGTGAACAATGACAAACCGTTACATCTACACTCGAAATAATCGATTGGTTGAATAGTATCTCGTGAAAAATTACACCAATCACAGTCGGTGAGACAGAATATTGTGTTTTAATGTAACTTTTATCTTACTATTTTAATATCTTTTTATTGTGCCGAATTTAATGGCCAACATGAAGGAAATAAAATTACTGAGTACAGTAGTACAGTCAACTTAATTTAATTGAATATGATAGGTACTTGCTACAGTTGAAATATTAAATTGTTACAAGATCACAGTTTATCTACCTTTAAAGTAGAGCTACTATAACTGAACTGTTTCTCTATTCCCTATTCTGTTGAAACAAGTGAATTTCCACTTACGACTACAGTTTTTTCCCAGTGTATAAATTTAAATTATTAATTGCGTATAAGCTCTGCGGATGGATAATAAATTACACACCGTTTTAATTTAGTTGATTTGTGGCTCGACATCGACAACAATCCATCTGCATTCCTGCAAATAACAATTAAGACCAATATAATATTAATTCATGTGTAAACACTCGTGAAGCCGCTAAACCTTCACCAAATAATCTCTACCCCTGCGGTCGAAAGAGAAAGACAGAAGGTACGTGGAGAGGCGCCCTTTCGATCCTCAGGCAGAACCTGTTAGTAGGCAAATGCTGTTCGTGCTGTCGTTCAGCGAAATAGCGCTTGTGATTGTGGCCCGTTCAAAGAAAAATCTATATTTACCGGTTAGGGCTATTGCAGTGGATATTGCTACACAAACAGAGCTCAGTATGTTAGCACCGAGTTAGCGGGATGGAATTACTAATGGACGTACGGGGTGATCAACATAATTCCCTACCCCCTTGTGTTAAATTAGTTTTTAGAAGTATTAAATTATTATTTAACACAGTTACGCGTAGAAATGTAGATAAAAGTGAAGTCATAAATAACTCCCTTTTCTTCGTCTAAATTTAAAAATCTATTTTAAATTTACTTCTTAATCTTATTCTGACGAAAATTGCAGATGCCAGCTGGAATATTAACGATTTTTTTTAACTGAAAAAATCTTCGTTTTTAGTTATAAAAGAATCATTAGAACACGACAGAGCAAGAGTTATATTTTTACTAAATACGATGAATACATAAAATCTTTATGCAAAAAATAGATTATTGGAATTTTTGTGCTCCTTTACAACTGGTAACGGAAATTTTCTTTTTGATGGCAAATTTCTTTCTTGTGGTTTTGAGAACAAACAAACTTTTAACTTTTCTGGTAAGTTTAATTTTCTTACTTGACTATTTCTTTCTTGTTCAAATTTAAATTTATTGGAGCTGCCTCTCTACTCTGCATTCTCCAAAACCCAAGCCGTAACCAATCAATAAACTTTTGTTTTTCATCCTTTCTGGATTTTTCTGGTCCTAATTTTGCTTAAGGTCCCTTCACAGAATTTTCAGTCCTTGGATGTTCTTTTTTAACGACACTTTTTCACTACACTCCTTATAACTAATACATTTTTTACAAATGTCCTTTTATTTTTAAAATACAATTCTATTACTAATTATTAAAATATTCCTTATTTTATATTTTTTTTATAGGTAATCTCCAGGTACTTGTAAAGCCAACTTTAGTTTTGACATTTGTGAAAATTATAATTTAATTTGACAATTGATAAAAAATTTCATACTATGACTTAAGTTCAATTGAGATATCTTCTATGCGTCTTCGTAGGATATGTATACCAGATTCATCTATAGATTTTGGGATTTTATTAGATATACGTCATTCTAGGTTTAAATTCTGTTTTCTCAATGTACTGAGTGTTAACAAGTGTCGATGTCATGCATTCTTTTGAAAAATTTATTTTGTACTCGTGAATTAAATTAAAATTATCAATTTTATACTATTTTGTTGTTGCTATAATAATAGTTAATTTTTATCTATGACCCAAAGTTCGGTCAGGTAATTTTTCATTCGTGATTCTATACATTTCCAATTCGTTACAATTTATAATTTTACGAGAAAAAAATTAATTATATATTGAAAAATATAATTTGGATAATCATACGAAATAAATAACACCATTATTTTCCTAAATATTCTAAAAAATATGTACATTATATCCAAATAAATAAAGATACCTATTAATTAAGAAATTTCCGTTAACGTTATATGAAAAAAAAAACATTTTTTCGTGATGCCTCATTGACAGAGCTACGTTTGTAATTTTGATTCAAAAAATTTCTCTTATGTTGTTTTTCGCACCAGCTCCTCCGGCAAAATATCGAAAATTTATTTTGTTATTTAATGCTATAAAACCTTTATAAATATTTACAAGTCACCTAACAGCCAAGCTTGGGCAACAAACATAGCATAGCTGGTACTGTCAACTAAAAATCCCTAAATCTTGGCATCACCAACATTAATGATTCGTTTACAATAAATAATGGTAAACCATTACGTCTACGTGTGAAAAATACTTCTGACTGGGAAAAATTCTGTAATACTACTTCCACTCTCTAAAATTCAGTTCTCTAATACGTTTTTTAGATAATTAAGATAGTTAACACAACAATCATTCTTATCTAAGAAAAACTTTGCCATGCCAGAGTTGAAGTAGTTTTATATAAGATGACTTGCCTTATAAGAAAATTGCATTTACTCTCAAAATGAAACCACTATCCCGTAGCAGACATACCAAACCACGGTCAGCTTGACTTTCAGCTTCGCCCGTACACCGAATTATACACAAACTACTTTCGTTTTGATGCAAAGCAAATGGCACATGTTGCATAAAGTGCAGTGCAAAACTTTCGGAATTACCAACAGAGCCGTGTTGATCTTAGAAGTTCAAATTACAAGAGAAGCTAACAGTAACTTCAGCTGCACTCAACTCGGGTAAGTTAAATTAATTTAACATCCATTTTGAGCTGAGGTCCCTAGTTCCTACAAAGTGACAATTTATTCTCACTGTATTAGCAGTACAAAGCGTAAACAGTTCTACTGCAGGTGTCTACATTTGCATGAATTCGCAATGTTTCTATTAAAATTTGTTCAATTTTTTTATTAAATTGCTCTAAATAATTTTAATAACAACAGTTAAATCGTTAATTAATTATTTATTTGTATCTATTACTCTATTAATAAATATACGAGTATTTATTAATACCACTATTAAATATCAATTTAATTACAAATTCATAATACATCAGTAAATATTTAATAAATGCTACCAATTACACAAAATTAATTCCTACACATCTATTTATTGATACATCAAATGTTCAGTCAACTTGTCAACTAATGTTTAATGGATTTCATGTTTCGAATTCCTTATGAAATATACAGCATAAGTTTAATGAGCATTGTTGAACCTCGTCATTTAAAATGTTCATCGATGAGGTAGCATAGGGCCACTAATTGACAGGGCTAGTTAAAAACGAATTACATATATTGTATCCCTGAATATAATTAAAATGTTCATTCAAAGTAATGGATATTCCCAAATTTAAGGAAAATATAAGTTCAAATTTATGTGAGACATGACAAAAATGGTATTAGTTCTTGAATGTATCCTTTAATATACAGAATGTTACATGTTACATGTTAATGTTAAAAAAGTAGGTCATGCATTTAGCACCAATTTTTTTAAAGAGAATAATAAGATTTTATTTATCATTTTCATTTGTCGTTAGATGGGGTAAAGTTATCATTTAAACAAAGATTTTTATTAACGACTCCTTTGTTTCTTTTCACGTTTAACCGAAATTTTATACAGACTTTTATCTCATGGCACAGTTTTTGTGTACTTTCCATTAAAATAATTGAAGCGTGAACGAAGGAAAAAAGTTGTAGCAACCATTGACCCCCTTCCCTCCACATCTTTCCTCCTGCACTGTGGTTGGAAGGAACTGTGTTGTAATATTAAACATTAGATTCCTATATTTTTGTTAGCTTGCACAATTTTAATGTAATTGTAATGTATGTTTTAATGATTTATGAGTAGAGCTCGGGACCCGGTTGGATGATCATAGCCGTCGCGTCGGCCTTTCGCTACAGCGCACCGTACGAAACCGGTAATAACGGCAGTTATTGGGTTCGAGCTTGCTTCGTGTATACGTGTTTTAATATTCTAATAATGTTGAACAAGGGGTAAAAAACGACATTTCGCTGATAAAGTACGTAAATTTATTTATTTTTATTTACCTACCTGTTTATTTATTTGTTTACGACGAACACGCCTATGACCAGCCGACGAAAACCCCGAGCTTTATTTATGAGATATTANTAATTTTATTGCAAAAGGAGTTTAATAATAAGTAAGTATTATATAAACTATTATATATAAACTATTTATTTATCTAATAGAAGAATGAACAAATATGAAAATGTAGTCCTTAATCTGAACAAACCACTGTTGTACAGTACAAAAATAATGCACGAGCCAGTGTTTTCAATTTTATTTTGGGATAGTGCTACATTGGATCTCGTTAATTTTTGCTTTTGCATTGCAAATTTTTTTGTTAAAATCCGCTGTATTGTGCTTTTTGAAATGTTTAATTGTAATGATCAATGGTGAACGAGGTTACGAGAATTTCCTCACACCATAGCAATATTTTCGGCTGAACGGCCGATACAAGGCTGACCTGTTTTTTTATTGTCTGCAACCGAACCCGTTTGTTCAAATTTGGCAACTGATCTTTTCACAGTTGTTTCATTCGTAGCATTCCTTCTACCGAAAATTCCACGTGATTTGCGCACAGTCTCAGCTACACATTCTTCGTACTTGTAATAAATTTTCACAATCTTCACTCACTCATCCGTCATATAGCGTTCTATCGCAACGTGTTTACTACAACATGTGATCAACATGGCGCACAATTCAAATCCTGCGTTACTTTTGGGGCACCCTATATATTTTGCAACAAGAGATTCAATGTTTTTCGTAATGAACAAACGAAAAAAATACTTCATCTCGAAATAGAAATGTTATTTTTTCAACTCATATAAAATTTTATATTAAAAATTCAACGTAAAATATAATGCAGCTAATTGTTAATTATTTTTTTAGTTCTTTATGTGTAATATCACGTATTCTGTGCCGTTATCATATAGAAGATAGCATTTGTTAATTAAAATGTTCACTTCATTTTATTATTTATTTTTTTGTATGTGTGTACATCTGTTCTATTGCAATTAAGTTAAATGATAAGAACGTTCATAAACAAAAAAAAATAAGGGAGAGAAAATGTGTCGACTATGCTGTGAGAAAATCCTTACTTTCGCATTTAACCAGTGTCAGGTATTTTGTCATTTACAAAAGAAAATATTAATCTAACCCTTTCATCGAACGGATTAAGAGTTGTTTTTACAATTTTTGTCTAATCAATTATTTCACACTGTAGACATAAAAAACGCACTACATCTCTTTTCTTTAAGATAGTTTCTAATCAGTATTTTTTTAATAATTAAATATAGTGATACGTACTTTTAATTTGTTTACATTTTTCACTGTAATTTTTTTATTAAACCTACAGAAAATCATAAAAGCTTTAAGCGATTTTGTTGGCGGTAGGGTTAATTTTATTAAAATTTATTTAATTTAGTGCAAACGACAGTATGTATATCCAAAATAGACTGAGAAAGAATTAAAATTGTGCTATAAATAACTAATTTCAGACAATAATTTAAAAATTTCTGAACAAAAACTTCGAACATTTAAATGAGCTGGAATTATTTAAAAAAACTTCACTTCGACGATGTCATGGCTTCTACATGGGTCGCCTTGTATATAACTGTTTTCCTTGAAATGATAAACTGTCTCCAACGAATTTATACGTAACTTTAGAGACTAACTGTATATTTCAAGACCTACATGTAAATCTCAATATAACGCCTTTAAAAATTTATTAGAATATGCCCTTCAGTGGCAATGATTTACCCAAAATAGATTTTAGGTGCAGATCTAATATTCCACACGATCATGTTGGCTAATAGGCAACACTTTATACATATGTAAGAATTTTGGTCTGCTCAGTTAGTAAGTGATAGTGTTCTGATAAAATGTTTCCTTTTCTTTTTCAGACTTACGATAATAAAATTAATTTGGCCATACAGAAAAACGCGATTATTATTTCGAATCAAGGACATATATTTAAAAATCATATCTTGAATTTATAAACTCGTTCTTAGGTAAAAATTTATTTATCCAAGTGAAATTATTTTATTTAAATCAAAATTGTGATATGCTTGTACATATCCCAATAAATGATTTGCTTGCGAATATACAAGTAAGTCGTAATTTTGATTGAAGAACTTAAAAAAACTAATTTTTTGGTTCCTATATATTTGAGCACCGAATAAATGTATTCTCATAATTTTTTCTGGATATCTATTGTATATTACCGTTTAAGACATAAGTAAGTTTTTTCAGTATATTTTTGTATACTAAAGTTTAGAAATAGAAGATACTCGTAGACGTCAACAGTTTCTGAAGTACAACACGTATTGAAAATTTCGTCTTTTTTTTGTTAATACATACATACATACATATATACATATACAGCCATTACTGTACAAGGTAATGCAAACTTGACCTACAATGTTTAACAACGCATCCTACGACTACAAATAACAGATAAAATCTATGTAGAACAGGCAAAGAAATTTTACATAAATGAGTGTGTTATTTTTTCCAGATATCTCCGAAACCGTTCAATATAAAACAAAACAATTAGAAATTGAAGATTTCTGTTAAGTTTTGAACCTAAGAGTAAAATATATCTAAATTTAATCAGGGGCGCCCCAAACTGAGGAAGTTGTGGGTAAACTTTTTTATATATGGATTTTTCAACTATTTGATAAAACATTTTTATACGTTATCAAGCAATTGTAACTAATTTTCAAAGCACAGTTTTCAACATCTCAGTTTTATCGAGTTGTAGCCTTCACAGAAGATATTTCTCCCCTTTACATCTTAGTCATAGAAGGTGTATGTAAAATATTATAAGCTACTTTCGAGTAACCCTATATAAATAAATTCAATAGTGTTGCGATTACAGTATAGACAAACAGTTTTTACATTTATAAATTTTGCTGAAGACACTGGGAATTATTTTCTCTTTTTTGACCAAATGTCCTTGATAAAATTAGGTTGATTTAATGATCTATAGGGATTCCCCCTACCCTTTTGATCAACACATAACATTTTTATACGTACGCTTATAGATTTATAATTTACAGCGTGTTATACAAAATTCGGCATTTTTGTCTGTTGTGAAATTTTGATGTTATTTTTTTTTTCTTTTTTTGGAGAGAATAATATTCTCCTTATGACTCGTTTTTTACAATTTACGTACAATACATTACTTTTTTTATGTAGAAAATATGCCNAAAGCTATACCGTTCATCGATCGTTTTAGCTATAGCATAGTGATGAACATTAATAAGTTCGAAACTGGTTTGTCTTTGATGACTCTCTTGACGAATGAGCTTAGATATTTACTAAATATGGCTCGTGTTTAACATCTAATTATTATTGAACCTTATCTGTACACTCCATGTTAAATTTTTATCAAAAACTTAAAGGTTTTTAAGTTTTATCGCAAATACCCATTGGGGTCCGGTGGGAAACATTATGAAAGATATTGTAGGAAGTTCTAGTATTATTTTGACCTTCTCTATAAGACCCCGAGAGATTATTAGATACATACATACATGACGCCCTGTTTTATTTTTGTTAGCGGATTTCGATTTTGTTTTACACTACCTTAAAACAACACCGAATTAAAAATTGAGTTTATCCTACTAAAACCGTTGATACTGATAACCTTAATCAAGATCATTATTTTTTAAAATATTACATATTTTTTAGTTGCACAAATTGTTGTCAAAAACAATTTGGAGTGTCATTGTGATTGTGTGGAATTAGAGGAAGATTAGTAAATTTCTGCTCACCTACTGCTAGACGAACCACTCGTCTTTTTGACTCTGAGACACGTGGTCTGCATCGCCCCCGTTAGGCGCGTGCGCGTGTCTCACTTTGCCAGGCAGTAGAGGCGGACCCGGGCCGGCGTGCTGAGGCGGAACCCGAGTGGGCCCGCAGGGTGGCACCAGTTTCCCTGCTGCACTGTCGCCGTCACTCCTGCCCCCGTCAGCGTCGTCATGCTGCCGCCTTGCTTCATGGCCCCATTCGACCCGTACATCTGCTGCACTGGAACAAAAGAGAATCAGCTTAGTGTGTTTCTGTTTTCTAGAGACACCCCGTACAAAGAGATAATTCGACTGACATTTGTTTACCCAGTAATTACCTTAATCAAACCTGAAACGTGTAAAACCGCGACACGTTTAAGTGTAAAAACGACACGTTTATCTAATGGTGTTTGGACATTCAAACGTCTTTTTAACGTATGTGTGTTTACGGGGTGGAAACTAAGAGATGTATTTTTAATCGGTACTACACTGATAATTTTTTTTTACACATTTGCTCTCTTTAAATGGGTGCTCTCTTTAAATAAAATAATGTCACTGTTGTAGCACTTCCGGTTGTACTAGAAGTCGCCTTCTACTTGCTTAATTTAAATGGAACACCTGTATATTTTTGCATATTTCGATTCTACTAGTAATTTTAGGGAGACTTTTATCGGGCTTCCCTATATTTATCCCTAACGGTCTTCGAGACGTTCCAATTACTTATTTCAAAAAAAGTCAAATTTCTTGCGAGGATGACTGAAATTGCTAGCAAACTTAAAAACAAAATAGCCAATATGTCATAAGTCATCATTTGCTGTTAGTTTGGCAGTGGCAAAATACTGATTTGAAAATGAAGGAAATAGCATTCAAATGCTGTTCATAAATATTTAACTACCACTATCAGACTAACAGCAAATGACTTATGACATACTCGTTGTTTTGTTTCTAAGTTTGCTAGCAATTTCACAGCCAACCTTGCAAGAAATTGGATCATTTTAATTACTTATTACAAAAATCGTCAATACCTAACAGAAAAATTAGAGACAGATATATAGAGAAGTGTAATATGGATAGAGAGTACAATTCTACAACAGATTTTGATTAAATATACAGGGTATTCCATTTGGAAAAACCAAGTTTTGGCGGTTTGAAGTTAAGCAAATTCGACATGCATGTCGACAAATAACACGTTAGTTAAGGAGTGTTATTAGAAATAAGAGGAGACGAATTGAACAGTGCATAGCAAATGATGGTGGGCTAATAGAGAACAGTAATATTTAAATTTTATTTCATTGTAAAACTCATTTCTGGTGTAATAAAAAATATATAATTTGGCTGTCTTGTTACGAGCACCCTGTATGAAACTTCGGTTAATAAAATTATGAAAAAATACCTTAAAAATATTTTCCAATGTTAATACAGGACACTCTGCAATGAGTGAAATTTTTCGAAGTTTGCACCTATTTTGTGAACACTCTGTAAAAGCTATAATAATGAAACTTTGTATTTATGGTTTTGAGGTGTGATCAAATGGAAAATGCTATCCATTTCTTCCTTTAAAAAATGCCTAATATGTTGTTTTAATTTATTAATGACAGTAGGCCGTGGAAAAGATAACATGTCAAAAATATAAAATCAAAATGTAAGCCTTTTTGATTATTATTACATAAAAAAGAATCCTAAATACGGAGGTGTTTCGATTTTAAGTGAAACACATTATAATTAAAATAAGTACTGAATTGTCGCATATAATATTAAATAGTTAACGTATTTTCTCAAACAGAAGACTAGTTTATCTGCTTTAAATTCGTTATTAACTGGAAAGAATAGAAATACAAGCTGTTAAATCTGTAGAGTAAATGCATTTGCAGTCTCAAATTAATCGTGAAAGAACGCGAAAATCCTCAAGGCACAGTGGCTTATTGTTCGTTCGCAGTTCATGCGGAGCAATTACCACCTTCGTTGTCTCATTCGAACAGCTGCTCTTTCATTACACCTAAATAACTATTGTTACATTTATTACCTCGAACGTCATACATTCAACGGCAGCATTCCTTTCTCATGAACCTTGTCTTTTCAAATATATCTTTTGAAATTATTTGTAAACCGCACAGTCAGTACCTCCGCTAATTGAAATTTCTACCTATATGCAGTAGGTAGAAAATATCTATGTTCTGTAATTTGGTAGAAAAACTGAAAAAAAATAATGAGTAGATATCCTACATTACAATTTGAAACAGATTGTACGACAAATAATTACCTATTGTCTCAATTTTGTATTTATGACATATAAAGAAGAAGAAATTACCTTTAGAACCCATAAAGATAGAATTAGGTGCAAGCGCGACTATAAAATATGTAAGATAGTTTCATCCCAAATGAGTGTCAAGAGTTAGTTAATACCATAACCAGACGTATACAGAAAGATATGTAGACAAAAAATGACGTAACAATGGTAGCGTTGGTTTAAGAGGGAAAAAAGACATAGTGTAGTTAGAACTTTGAATTAGATATTATTATTCTTATTTTCTGTTACTTTATCTATAATAGGATCAGATTCGATGCAAAGTAATAAATCATTGCCTGTCAAGGGATCCATTGTAGTACGGTTTTAAGGGGTTTATAAATTGATTAATTTCTTTATGCATTATGGATTAACAGTTATATATTTATGAAGGACAAAATGAAAAACAAAGGCATCTCCTTCGCCCATTGGGCGGCAGGGCAACAATACATTTATTACTTCCTTTATCCTCCCTCATATGACTTGTGTGTTGTGTTTGTTGCGGCGGCGCGCGTGCCAGCCCAGCGTGGTCAGTTTCGTTATATTTCGTTCGGGCTGTATGTGTGTTTCGCGCTATTATTTGAGAATTTGTGAGTGAAATCATATTTCTTGTGCTCCGTAACAAAAGTGTTTTTAGTGTTTTATTTGTGTGCTGTGTGTGTTTTTCGGGGTGTTGTTTGTGAATCGTGAATGTTATTATATTTTCTGTGCTAGTGAAGTGAAGTTTTTTTGCATTATTATTGATCTTTTGTCGTTATATGGAGAAATGGAGGGGGTGCCTGGATGTTCGCAAGCCGGATGTACTGCTGTGGGTACAAAGAAATCTGTATTAAGTTACAGAGAAAAAACGATAATATTAAATGACTATAACGCTTTAGAAAAGAATCATCCCATGAAACTGAAGACTGGTTTGGTGGAAATGTGTTCTAGATATACTGGAGTAAGCGAATCATCTGTTTTCAAAATTTTAAGAGAGAAGAAAAATGAAGGAGACGTTAAGAAATCTAAAAAAGGGGGTGGAAAGAAGAAATTAATATTAAATGAAGATGAGAAAAATGCAGTTCGGCGTACAGTATATAAATCATAGAATTTATATTTTGTTTATAGTTTGTTAATATTTCTTGTTTGATAGAAAAATAACTTATTTTGTTGAGATTGATAGAGAATTGTTGTTAGTGTTTTCATTTAATAGAATCATATCATAGGATTTATATTTTGTTTTCATTCTGTAAATATTTATAGTATATCTGTTATACAAGGTTTTTGCTTTGAAACTTCGTTCTCCTTATTAAAAAATAGAATCGCAATGGGGTGCGATGAAGGAATCAGTTCACGTCTGGAACCCTGTTCCTACAAAAATCCCTTTATTCTCATAAACTATTTGTTTTAAATGTAATTTATTATAAATCCAATTTGTTATTTAAATTCCACATATGTGCTACATTTCACCTCTGTACGCGCCACTGTTTATTTTTCCCTGCTTTACGATCAAGCTCGCCAGGTTAGTATTTGACGTATAACCGACCACTTCGTACACTCGATGCACCTGGNCACTACTTTGACACACTGCCCGCCGATCGTCTTACTGCCGATCTCCACACTGTTCGCACTTCAACTGACTATCTTCAACTATTTAGGCTTCCTTCCAGAATTTCCTACCTAAGTGCCTGTTTTTTGTGCTTCCTTCTACCGACCGTTAATATTACTTTTTCATTGTTATACAACACCTATGTAACAGGTGACGTCGAAGTTGATAAGATAAGTACGGTTTTGCACATTACGCCTCCTAAAAATGATGACACGATTTTCCTTTGATAAATGGCCGACAAATTTTTTGCTCTACTTTGCATCGAATACGATTCTACTATAGTAACTCAATTCTGTTTTGCATATTTTTAAGTTTATATATATTTTTTATATCTTACTGCTATTAAAGGTGCATACATTCAATTATAAACACAATTTATATTCAATGGACCGACTAGTATGGAACAGAAATCGTATGTGTTGTCCAAAAAAAATTTCAAGGGAAAATTCTCAGACTATAAAAATGCACGAAATTCAGATTAAAATCGTAATCTTGATTTGCAGGTTTCTGTGGCAGTTATCAATGATTGAACAATTTTTGTGATGTTGCTACTTCATTGGCTTATACTCCTTTATAGTTGATATGGTGCATTGGTCCGTAGCGTTCTGGTGCCTGGCTTGTAGGTTTGTAGGCTTGTAGCCATTGGCCCATTACGTTCCGGTAGTTCTTTCTACCCCCATCTTCATTCATTATTTCTTCTGAAAATCTCTCACCATAATTATGGTATTACTTAGGGTTTATCGCTAATCTTGTAATGGCTAGTCCAATATTCTTGTTTATGAATCTATTTCAACCAGGCCATATCTCACCAAATTAAAGATCTAATAGAAAAGACAGAATACCATTTCTAAAATGCTAGAGATTTTACTGACAGAATCAAAAGAATCCAACTATATTTTAATCATATCCCAGTGAGTTTTGGCGTAACTTCGTTGTTCACAAAAGTACCAATTAAAGAACCTTTGGAACAACTTGACGAAAGGCTCACCGCTCTTTTTTTAAGAGTCAGCGTTATGAACAAACTGAAGGAACAGCTTAGTGGTCACTCTTGTCCCCAGCGCTAGCAAATACTACGAGGGTGGTCTGAAAAGTTTCCGACCGCCAACATGAAGATGACAGCACTCGTAAATAAAAGCTAGTGAATTTCGTTCTTCATCTGTTGACAGTTACTCACCAAAGTTTCAGCCATTTTGGACGCGCAGTTGTTATGTAACAATCGTTTGAGTTAGTTGATGTGAGTGTTTTTATGAAAATGGACAAAATCGAGTATCGAGCTGTCATTAAATATTTGTTTTTGAAAGGCAATACCTACGCCTACGCAATTCAAAGATGAGTTAGATTCTGTGTATGGGGACTCTTGCACCAGCATTTACCACAGTGAAATTTTGGGCAGCTGAATTTAAACGTGGCGTAAGAGCTTGGGAGACGATGAACGTTCGGGACGTTCAAAAACTGCAACTACCAACGAAAACGTCGCCAAAGTTCACCAAATAGTGCGGCGACGACCGCCGAATTAAAGTGAGAGAGATAGCAGAGGTTATGAACATGTCAAAAGAACGTGTTTGTCACATATTAAATCATCATTTAAACATGAGAAAGCTGTCCGCGCGTTGGATGCCGCGACACCATTATACGCCCGAAACAAAAATACAGTCCAAACAGTGGACTGCAAAGGGGGAACCGGCTCCAAAAAGGCAAAAACTGTTTTTTCGGCTGGGAAAGTGATGGCGACTGTTTTTTGGGATAGTCATGGAGTTATTTTAATCGATTATCTTCAAAAAGGAAAAACCATTACAGGAGCATACTACGCATCATTACTTAACAAGCTGAAGGCAGAACTTGCGGAAAAACGGCCACATTTGCAGAAAAAGAAAATCCTGTTTCACCAAGACAACGCACCGTCTCACACCAAATCCACGAATTACGGTTTGAACTGCTTGACCATCCGCCTTACTCACCAGATCTAGCCCCAAGCGACTTCTTCTTGTTCCCTCATCTAAAAATTGCGCTCGGAGGACAGAGATTTTCGTCAAATGAAGAGGCAATCACCTTCGTGAACAATTATTTTGCAGAGAAAAACGCCGAGAGAGTTTGGACGGCTTACAGAGATGGGAGCATCGCTGGGAGAAGTGTGTAGAGTTACAAGGAGACTATGCTGAAAAATTTAAAAAAAAAATTCTGAAAAAATGTCTTGTATCTTTGTTAGGTCGGAAACTTTTCAAACCACCCTCGTACATGCAAACCTTCGAGAGCCGTACAGTTAACAACGCTTAAGCCAAAGTGTTGATTTAGATATGTTAACGGCACATTATGTCTTTTGTGTCACATAATGAATGTGACACCAAAGACATAAAACAGCATAAAATGATTTCTGCACCACATCAGTGAATGCATCTGGACATCAGCTATGGAATCTGAAGGGTAAAGGAAAAAAATACAAATAAGAGTACCACCTATTCATAAATTTACAATAAATCGTTGCTGGAAATTTGTTCTAAGAATTACGTGAGGATTTTCTACTACCCACATGTGTGTATTTCTGAAATTTTTTTCCCGTTGCCATTAGAACACGTATGGTAAAATTTTTGTCATTTTGATATAATAACTATTAACAAAATCGAACTCTCAGAGAGTGATCTTGGAGAAATAAAGCCTGAAGATGCTATACCTATATAAAACAGATAAAACCATGCATGAACACTAGGCCTAACGTTTTTTTTTAAGTTTTGTGATAAAAAAACTTGTAGGTTTACCGTGAACAATTTCTAAAATTCTTTCTTGTGCCTGTCGTGACTTACGGAATTTTTACTAACTGTCTTTCAAGATGTTCTTGTCTAGTAACTTTGCCTCCTATGAAGTAAACAAATGTCCACGGGACGAAATAGAATCTTATCGGAGAGCTTGTTAAATAATGACGCGGTGCGTCTCCAGCGTTTTGCTAGGATACACCATACACTAACAACATATCAGGTTCATTATTGTTGAACAACATTATACAGGGTGTTCCTAAATAAGTGTCGCAAACTGTAAATTCCTCTTTAGGAAAGGAGAAAAGAAACATTTTTTTCCTCTTCCATTTTTCTCTCCGGGCTTTAGTTTTCGAGATACACGGTGTCAAAACTTTAATTTTTTTTTAGTTTTTCGCCAATAACTTAGGAATCATTTGAACTACAGGACTGAGCTTTTGTACACACATTATCACTATTAATAGCTACTTTTTCGCACCCTTCTCGAATTCATTGGACGTGTCAGTGGTGGAGATTTTAAGGTACCGTAAGGGTTTCCCCCCCCCTAAATTTTACGCCACTGGAAAAATTGACTTTTGACAGCAAATTCTAAAGCGCCAATGAATTTTACACAATAAGGGTTCTCTTGGTTTATTGCTCTAAAGTCAAGCGTTTTCAAGAAAAATGACTTTTTATGAGCAAAAGCAAGCAAGCAAATTTAGTTTTCAAACACCATTGACACGTCTCACAAAACTCTTATTTTTTTATTATATTATTATACTTATGTTTTATACTAATGATTCACAAGGAACATATAAGAATCGACCTTAAATGATCTAAATGATAATAAATAATAAAAACTTTTTAAACCATTTTTTTTAATGCCAGTTAAATTTAATAAATTTAATAATTCCTAATTGGCTAAACAGCATCTGAACAACAACATAACAGAATCATTTCATTTTAAAACAGTATACCTATTTCAGACTTAAATTTATTCAAACGATTTTGGTCAGACATTACAAATACCAAAGTATCAGAGAAAATGAATAAATCGGACACCTCTGTGATAACTACATAGCTAAAGTTTTCCGAATAGCTAAAATTTTATGACTATTAGTTATTTAGCTATGAACAGAAAATTTTTAGGTACTTCTAATTTGTGTAGTAGGACTATTGTTTTAGTAAAATCAAACAAAGAGAGTATCAATACTTTTTCTGGAATCTTTCAAAAATTGCAAGTAGAATTTGTTCAGATTATTCTGTTGTGAAATTTAATAACATTTTGTGGTGTCATGCACAGTACCAATTAAAAAATAACAACCTGAGGAGGTATTTTATTTCAGCATCCACATGTCACAAATGGAAATTCAATTTATTTTATGCGCCAAAACACAAACGTATTTTCAATTCGATGTGATAATGGATCCAGCTTAAAATACGTAGTTTGTTAATGCCTACGGTCATTGTTATGAATATTTCCACACGGCGTTAATCCGCGGAAATATAATTGTATTGCAGACCGAATTATCGGCTCCTAGATTGACATATTAATGGCATTCATTTTATATTTATCGTATTAGTTGGTAATAGGTCAGGACTTTTTTTTCCAATGATATGGGATGATTCGAAATATATTGAAATATATATTCTAATGACAATTCAATGAAACAGTTCTGTTCAAAAGATAAGCGTTTCTATTTTTTCATGCTATTTAATAGAGAAATAACAAAATTTCTAATAATAATGGAATTTGTGTCATTTTTCTTCATTTTGCGGAATTATATTTTCACAGTTTAACATATTTTTTTTAATTGTTAATACTTTAAGAAGAGTATTATGCCAAAATAATATATTTACGTAATATCGCGAAAACCGTCAAAGTGTTTTATATAATTATGTATATACTCAATTGTCTTTGTACGGAGAAAAAATGCGGTAGACTAGTATGAATTCAAAAATGCTTAGTAAAGAAGTTAAAGGGTGCCAGAAAGAGACACCGTCAAAAATGTATTTTTGGCAGTGCTTTTTTCTCTTCCTGTAAATTTTTCACGAAGTGTTTTCAGATTCATATTCAAAGGGAACTTTTATGGCATTTTCTACCGCTTTATTCAATTTAGCTCCATATTTTGGAAGCACCCATAGTTCTATTGCACTTCACTGCTACATCAATTTTCCAAGTTTAATTAAAAAGTTACATATAAAACTGTAAACACAAACTGTGTTTAATATGTTATAAAATCTACAGATGTGTTCTCCATCTTTTATTATGCCTTCTTCAATTCCCATCCGTTGTTTTATTATTTCCTTCCGAATCAGATCCCTGGATGATAAGAATGTTTCATTTTTACTGTTTTCATCCTTATTTCGTTATGATTTAAGTTTTTTGTTATTTTTTTACTGCAAAGTATGTTTTTCCGGCATATTTTTCTCATTCCTTTTCCATGTACATTCATAATTCTATAGCCTCAGGATTTAATTGTTACAGAGAATTTCCCGGTTTTACATTCTGGATAATAATTTACACTATACCTAAAGTGGAAATTCAGGAAACGCCTCAGGAGATTTTCATACTCTATGTTAAAGGGAAAATAAAGACCTTGGAACTCAATGTGATGTGATGCTGCTTTAATTAGTTGTAGTGTAAGTAGAGGATCACTGCCGGGTGTAAAGCGATGTTTCGTCAGTCTTTTAGTGCTGATATCTTTCAACAAAACAAAGAAAACGTTACATCTCTTAAATAGAACGATGTGTAAAATTTGATCATAAACTATTTAGAGATGTCAAAATTACGAAGGTTCCAAAGAACCTCAACCATAAAAAAAATGACTTCTTCAGATTTGGATAGACTTATTTCAATTAAAACTTCATACCTCTTGATTTTTATTTTCATGGTTGAAGAGTAAAAGTCTAAAAACAATGTGTTACCCGGGGCAACAATGAATCATAAATTATTTTGATCCAAACTTAGTGGTACATAATTATGAAAAGATTAAATCTATTCATCTGACAAGTTTTCATTCAAATGAATGCGAAATTATGCAAAACCTTAAGTAAAATACACCCAGTTCCATTTGGTGACGTTTTCAAGAAAATAATTAGGAAACTTTTAAAAATCCTGAAGTTAATTATTAATAGACTTGTAATCTATAGCTATGGCATTGAGATTTAAAAGTAACTCTTAAATATGTATATATTCTATCTTAATATAAGTGAGTATTTTGGTACAAAGATAATTTCACCGGTGGATCAGTTAAATATCATATACGGTTTCAGAGATTAATGGGTCGATTTTTCACACAACTTTAAGCAAATCTAAACTATAAGCTTACAGCATCTTTTTGTGGGGTTGGGAAAAGACAAAATAGAATCAACAAATTTATTTAGTTGAAAAGCGAATATATTAGTTTACAGAATGAAAATATAAATCTATTGGAACATGTGTTGGAGGCAAATTGCACAGGTATTGATTTTTTGAATGTACAATAAGGTTTATATTTTTATGATTTATACAGGGTCTCCCAAAATTAATACAAAATTTGGTGACAGATTCTTAAGACAAATTTAGAGGGTTTTTTACTTTTGCCAAGTGGCCCCCTCTTTCGAAGTTACAGTCCTTGAAATTCGCCCCTAAGAATAGTTTTTTAATATCTCATTTTATTACATGTGGTATATGATAGTGCTACGCTTTTTAACTAGGAACCCCCTTAAAACACTTTTTTGGGCACCCTTGTCTTTAGAGCCAAAAAAATTTGGTCGCATATTTGAATTTCTTAAAAATTATTGGTCCTCTAGAAATGGCAAAATATGATCGAATGCATATCGTAACTCGTAATAAATTATAATTAAATTTAATTTTAAGAACCGAATTGTTAATAAAAACTTCACAAAAACAATTAGAAACGTTACTAAAACAATTTTTATGTTTATTTTTTAACTCACAATTATGTTCCATGAAATGCAGGTAAATTTCTGTGTTCAGACCAGAGAGCAAAAAATGTGGTCCAATAACGCCATCTAACGACGATTCTAACCCAACTTCCAATTCCCAATCGGGAATCAATATTGCCAATAAGTTTTCTTCAATTAAATTCAAGATATTGCCTTCTTGATAGGGTGTTAACAAACGACGTCTTCCTGCATTGCACACACGAAAACATAGAATGATATGGATGTATTCGTTGTGAAATATCTCATCATTTTTTCGACAAATACAGAAAAGATAATAATCTAACAACTGATTAATAATAACCGTCAAAAAATATTTTTATAAATTTTTTGTTAATTACGAACACCAAGAACCTACGATTAACACGTAGAATTTCATACGAATCACGATATGTATTCGATTATATTTTGCTATTTTTCTCGAAAGCGTTTTACGGAAAAATAATCGAGAGATTCTAAATTAACTGGCTTTCTAGCGGCTGAAATACTTAATTTTTAAGAAATTTAAATTCTCGACCAAATTTTGTTGGCTCCAAAGACAAGTGGGCCCACGAAAAAGTATCTTAAGGGTGTTCTCCGCCAAAAAGCGTAGGACTATCAGATTCCACACATCATAAAATTTAAAATTTAAAATTTAGTGATTCTCGTACAACAGAGTTCTGAGATATAAAAAGAGACTATTCTTAAGGGCGGATTTCATGGGGCTGTAACTCCGAAATTGGGGGCCATTTGGCAGAAATAAAAAATACGAATCTCCTAAATTTGTCTTAAGAATCTGCGACCAAATTTTGTTGCATTAATTTCGGAACGCCCGGTATATATAAAAAATCTATACTCTATCTTTGATTGATGTGTTTCATCTCATTTTATACATTTTTATACAAAAACAATATTTGTAGGTTAACAAAGTAATGTTTGAGGTTAAGGTTAACCGTAAATTCTTTTATAATGAAACTGCAGTAGTTCATTTGCATCTCTAACTCTAGCTAGGATCGTTACAGGGGCAGTTTCAGAATTGCATAATTTACGATTCCGTTGATATGTTACTTTATAGCTTATATCAGTATAAATTTATAGAGAAACGCAGAATTGATCCATTAATTTCTTTAGATTTCTCAAATTAGGTATTCGATTCTTCACATATATATTTATTACAGAGTAAGTCTGGTTTTTCATTAACACACTCTTAAATACAAATATTTAGTCAAAATCAAGTATATAAAATTATTCTTTTATGGGTAGGTTCCAAAGAAGTGACTATATTTGGTAACTATTATCCTGATATGATTTTATACATGCGTCCATTTTCCACAGAAACATACTAGGGATTATTCTACTTCCTGAGAAATATTTATGTACCAAATGTAAAAAAAATATTGGTCATTTTTTCTTCTAGCAAATAAACTAAAAAAAAATTGTGGTGCACATCTAGAACGCTATGAAGTCAAAAATGACTTAAGTAGCAACAAATGGTATATTAAGCATTAAGAACGGTAAGGGTAATTTACCGTTCGAAGACAATGTTTCCAATTTTGTCTGAGAACGGTATAACTCTTAACGTTCGTGATGCTTATACTATTTTTTGCACGATCGCAATAAATGAAAACGAAATTATATATACGTATTTAATTTTTTATGTAACGTCAAAAATGACGTTTCTGAATAAATTTGCGAAGCAGGTTTTTTGAAATCTACTGATGTTTATTGTTGTCACAGCTTTCTTAATTGACGAAATTGACATTTCTAGAAACCGAAATTGAAAAAACATGTACTGCTCCAATTTCTGTAAGCAACTGTACAAACTTTACATTTAATTTCAACATTAATAAATAGATTTAAAATACCTACATCTTTCTTTTATATCAATTACCCACATTTAAAACTGAATTCTAGAAAACTCATTCTAAATCAATGCGATGTTAAAAATGTCTATTTTGACAGTTATTCACTTACCGTTCTAGAACGGTAAGTGAATTACTTACCGTTTTGTTAGCCTTAGCAACCAGTAAGCTCATCCTACTGTCGTAGAAACAAACATGGTAAGTGAACTAAAAAAGCTTGATCGTGCAAAAAAGTATTTAATCCGATTATTGACAGATTTTATAAGGTAAAAAATTAAAAATAGTACCTATTCATAATGACTAATAACAATAGTATTACAAATGCTCTGTTTATGATTAACAATTTCTTTATTTAATAACGAAAATATATTTTTTCTTTTTTGGCTAACAAATATTTTTTTGGAGGATATAGGACAGGTATTAATTTTATAAAAAAATCTCTAAAATATTTTTCTGAAAAATGCACCCATTGGCAATGGAAAACCTATAGTTAATAAACGATGACCTTGTGTTAACGTGAAAATTCAGACACACTGTATATAAGTAGAAATAGTACGACAGTTACCATTATTAAAACAAATAAAAAAACTTTTAAAGACATCTCAGCGCTCTCATAATGACAAACACACCAACATTATCCGAAAACTGTAAAGGTTGTTTTTTGTTAGTATGCAGTATGGTGCGCCCCTAATTCTCGTCCAATTTATACTTTTTATTCATAGACGTCGCCTATTGGAGGTTATATTGGAAATCCCATCAGACATATCGAGTCTAAATGCTAATGGCTTGGCTCAATTATGAGAAAACTTTCTGGACAGAAATAACTTTCTGAGCTGGCAACTTCTAACGTCAATAATTTCATATTATAGACGGGTCTTTCATTAATTTCGCACAAACAATGGAATGCAGGCGTTTTCTAACATTCCCTAAATCGATGTGAGATGAAAATGAATATTTAATAGTCTACCATCAGTACAATATAGATGAAAGGGGGGGGGGGGGGGGGGGTAATAGTCTACCATCAGTACAATATAGATGAAAAGGGGGGGGGAGGTAATATCGACAGCCTAAGAATTATGAGAAATTTTAGATACATATATTTATCATTGTAAAAATTTGGCATTTTATAGAAGCTTGCTCCTAAATCTCCCTGCAAAAATTTGTTACACGAAAAAATATTTTTGTAAAAATTCACACAGTTGTAGCACAATGATAAGTTATGTGAAAATTTGACTTTTACGTCGTGATTCTTTTTATAATTCTGAAAATATTACCCACAATTTGAAGATTTGTAGATAGATGAGACGATACTTACGAAAGTTTGATACAACTTGTATGTAACTATTCCTATTTGTACTACAATTGTGTGAATTTTTAAGACAATGTTTTCTCCGTATTTTTATTTTTCTCGATTGCATTATTATTTAACAATTTCAATACATCAGGTATGTATTTTTGTATTATGTATAATATTGTATATTTAGACATATACAGTATGTCCACAGAAAAGGTGTTGACTAGGAAAAACTTTCATATTTTTCATTTTATCGAAAAAAGTTATTCTATTTAACATTTCTTGTACGGGGTGTTCAAAAAATTGAAAAAACTTTAAATGGTACAAGAGTAAAGTACACTTATTTGGGTAATGTGGAAATAAGTTCCTAGGAAAAGTTGTACAAATGTAAAAGGCAGTTTGTAATACTAATTTTTGAAAAACTCTGCCTACTTTTATTTATTTGTAATCAGTAAATTTATTTTATACAAATTAAATTATTGTTAAGGACTGGCTCAGTATTGCGAATACCCCAAGTGAAAAATAGGTACAATGAAGACTGTTAGTATTACATTTAGTAAAGGACACCCCAAATTATCATTAAGAAGGAGAACTGAAAATCTCCAATTTGTTAAAAAGTCGCAAATTCAGAAGACATTAAAACAATAAGATACATCAATACAAGCCAGCTTTTAATCATTTTTTGGAAGTCGGTGATGAAGCAAAACGTTTGTATTTTTGTTTGTAGGTTGGCGGTATGGGAAGAGGATTTCATAAAAAAAATCATGTTTTCTGATTAATCAAATTTTTCAACCAATGGTGTTGTGATTTCGCAACATGTACGACATTGGAGTGATTCTAATCCGCATTTTCGGATACCACGGTGGCGTCAGTACTTTACTAAAGTAAATGTGTGGTGCGCCATTTCTTACTACGGATTAATAGGGCCATACTTCTTTAACACTTCTTGTAATGCGAAGAGTTACTTAGATATGTTAAGAAATTTCCTTGAGATGAATTAGAAAACCTTCCGTTAGAATACCGTCGTTCATTTTCTTTTCAACAAGATAGATGCCCAGCACAAGTGTGGCAAGTGTGATTAGATTTCCAGACCAGTGGATTGGGAGACAAGAACTAGTTCAGTGGCCTCCTAGGAGTCCAGATTTGACAATAATGGATTTTTTCCAATGGGCTCGACTAACACAAATTGTTTATCGCACACCTCTAATAGATTCCAATATTGATCAATAAATAAAGGATGCGATTAGAAATGCAGTTGCTGCACTATCTTTAGATGAGGTTAGAAGAAGTTTTGATGAATTACTTGTCCGTTTAAAAACATGTGCTCAATATGGCGGCAGTGTGTTTGAGTAAATAAACTTTTAAAATTGTTGAATTGTTAATTTGGAATAATTTAATTTCCATAAAATATATTTAATGAATACAAATAAACAAAAGTAGGCCGATTTTTTCGAAAATTGGTATTAGAGATTGCCTTTTACTTTTGAACAACTTTTCCTAGTAACTTATTTCCACATCTTCACAAATAAGTGTACTTTACTCTTGTACCATTTAAAGTTTTTTCAATTTTTTTAACACCCCGTACAGGAACTGCTAAATTTTTCTATATCAATCTTACTCTAAGAACAAGCAAATTTTTTTATCAAGAGTAACTTTTTTCGATAAAATGAAAAATAAGAAAGTTTTTCCTATTCACCACCTTTTCTGTCTTTTCTTTTTTTATAATCCACATGTTTACTTTTTGAGATACGGGATGTTAAAGTTTCCTTAAAACAGTCTTGTAAACTTATTTTCCAAACACAATTTACATTACAAAAATTGAATGCCCATTTAAAATTTTTCAGTTTTATCAGTGTGAAATAGAAGGGGTATGTATGGTGAATGTCTTTATTAAATAAAAATTGATAAGCCACTAATCAAATACAGAAATGGTTATTTTTCAAAGTTTCTGTTTACATATTTTATAGAAAAAAATTCCACTTTGAATTTTTTCCAGCCGTTTCTGACTAAAATATATTTATTAAAACCAGATTTATGGTACTACTAATGTAATAAGCATTCCACTATCAAATAACGATACGACTTATATCCAGTATTTGTTTATCCAAGTGAAAATTCAGGCGGAAATTCAAAGATGCAATAATCCAAAAAAATAAGTAATGCAACGCGACACCACCGATTTTGAAATGTGCAAAAATATGTATATTTGATGCAATTTTTTTTTTCATATTGTTAGGCATCACTACCAGAATTGTAGTGAAGTAAGTTTTAAGCAAAACGCACGCAAATTTTCAATTTAAAAATACCTAGATATTTTTAATAAATAAATTTTATTACGTAACGTTCAAATGATAAAAAATGCTCAAGAGCGTTTTTTTTTTTGGAAAATGTATATTGCAAAATTGATTATTGTTAGTGGCACAAAGGCACAAGTTTTTCAAGACAAATATTTATTTTAAGTAATTTTTGTGTTTAACTGTAATGAATCTTTTAATATTACTTTTCAGTAAACAATAATAGTAACCCTAAAGTATTAGCTGATAGTTTCAACTTAACAACCAAATAAAACTTAAAAATCGGGAAATGTCCATAAATGTCCAATTGAAATCTGTATATCTTAACCGTAGAAGATATTATTTTGTTCGTGAACATTATTAATTCTCTTCAAATGAAGTCCAGATCAACAATCAATGCTCACGCATAAATGTTTTAAACAAATATCCAATGCAAAAAGGAAATATTTGCTCGTGAACAAAAACAAGCGTTAATGAATTGTTTTGTGCTTGCGCCTGAACAAAAGTTTAAGAACAGAATTAATATGTCCATATCAAACACAAACATTATTATTTATTCGGTTTCAATATTTTAAAGTATGCATTGCAAAGCGAAGCAGCTATATGAATTTTTACAGGCTGTATACCTTCAAGATGGAATGGAATATCCGGAAAAATCTTTTGAGATAATTGAAAATAATGATGATGAATTCAGACTTTTTGAGAATGGCGCACACTTACATCGAAACGTTGATTGAAAACATTTAGGGCTGACATCAAGTCGATATTGACCCGAAGAAGTATTCTTTCAAATAATTGCACGATGGAATGTCAAGAGATGAAATACTCGTAAATAAACATACATTAAAAATAATGATAAAAAAACTCAAATAAGAAAAATAAAATCTAAAAATGTTTATAAAAAACAACTAATATTTTTCACATAAAATAAGATATTGATAGGATATCAATAGATGATAGATGATGATTTGGAAAATATTAGTTATTCAATTTCACTAAAAGTACATAAAAATTTTAAATATAATTTTAAATGTGCAAGACAGAGAAGTAATAAATAATATAATAAAATCTTTCCGATTTCAATTGAAGACCAAAGAACTAGGCAGTATGTACCAGGTTCGGTCGATACGCAGCAACTCGGCATTAAAATATTTGAAAAACTTGTCCCCATATTTAGTTAGCCATACCCATAAACAGGTCTGGTCGAACTAAGCGTGGAGATGGTAGAAATGTATACGCAAACGGAGAACAAACACAGCCGCACTGGGCGATCGGCCATAAATTTCAATTGTTGACAAATTGCCTAGCAGTGCAGTGCAATGCAGAATTATTTTATTGTTGATAATTTTTATTTAATAACTTTTCTAACCTAAACAAACAACCTTTTTGATATGTCATAACCAAAATTTACCATCAATATAATAACATTGTTTGAGGACATACATAATTAAAATATATTGTTGGCCAAATGAACATATAATAGAAATTTTCTACACATTACATACAAATCATTATTATTTTTTACCTCTAGCAGAAAACTTTTATAGGGACACCTATGAAATTCATTAAATTTTATTGCTAGGCGTTTTTATACATGTCAACTGACTTCGGAAAGACTATAAATAAATACATTGTTATGTAAATAATTATGTCTGAATGCATTTAAAAGTAGCAAGTAATATATTGGGTTTTTTTACCTATTTTCGCGTTCTCTCCCGATTGTACTTTGGTATCGATCTTCTAACTTTTTATATATAATGCGCCCTCTCTCTGTCTCTTTGCCACGTTTGAGCATCTCACTGGCTACATAAAATTTGTTGAACTGTACGCATATAATTATAGTGAATGGATATTCGTAGGTATTGGTAATATCTTTTAATAAAAAAAAAATGGTGTATAAGTATGTAAGTGTCAAAAGCTACCGTTCAATATTCTATTAACTTCTAAGTTCCTCTCTGCAGTTCCAAAGTCTATAAATCATATAAACGAATAGAAAACTTAATGTTGACTCTAAAGTCAACCCGAGATTCTGAACAACGTGATATGAAGGAATATTCTCAATATTAATTGTAACTTTAAAATTATCAAGATTTCGCAATTGAGTAGTTGTTCCAAAGACAATATTTTGACTTTTATTAATATCATAAATTAGTTTTATATCATTATTTGTTATTTTTCTGGCCATATTCAAGTCAGACGGCTTGAAAATATAAAGAAGTTGTAGATGATCAGCATACAGATAAAATTTACAATTTAAAGAGAAGAGAAAAAGGCTGATGTAAAAATGTTGAACCAAAGAAGCCCTAACATAGAACCCTTGGGAATACCAGAAGCTACTAATCTATATTCTCTCTCTTAAAATATCGTCAGCTACATTCGCTAATAATGTTAAAGAACTGAGTCCTTTCTGAAATCCATATTGACTTAAAGGAATTATTGAATTGTCAACACAATATTCACACAATTGTTCATATTAATAGACCAGGCGGTATCTGTTTTGGTTTGGATGAATCGTATATCCACGGAGATTTTTGGCTTTTTGGCTTTCAAATATCACTAGAAATGAAAATTTTTCTATGCGCATAAAAAAAACGTGGGCTTAACTTTTGACGGCACAATATGTTAAAAAAATTGGAAAAATGTCGTATTTTTCTTCCTATTTAATTATGTATCTTTTTAAGAGTTGATTTTAGGCGAAAATGGAAACGAAAAAAATGTTTGTAATTAAATTTTTTACAATACGTGACTGGTTACAAATCGAATGAATCATGATTATTATGGTAAAAATCGAAAAAATCACAAAAATGGAGTTAAAAAACTATACTTTTTAGGGATTTTTTTTGGCGTATTTAAATTGGGTGTAGGACCTTTATTTCATCAAATTCAGTTTGATAGATTTTGCATAATAATTTTGCAATCCAGATTAAAAAAAAAAATTCTAATTTTCTAAATTTTGCACAGCAAAAACCAAGGCCCTTAGATACTTTAAAATTTAATCACATATAGAAGGGCTCTCAGGATTTCAAACTTTTTTTGAAAAATTCGAATCCATCAATTAGGAGAGCTCTGGCGCTTGTTTAAACATTGGTCGAATTTTTGTACTTATAAACAATTAGAACTTTGTGAATATTCAATCAAATCAAATTTTTTAAAGCAGGTTTTAAAAGTTCCTGGAAAGACGCTTCTTTTTTAAAAAAAAACAGATCGATTGATCAATTAGTTACGTAGTTATAGCCGATTCAATTTCGAGCAGGCCGAAGCGGCCGCGCTCTCTGCTTCCCCCACCACCACCACCCGTACGATTTTATTGAATTTCTCGCTTGCATAAATAACTTTAAACACGTTTTAAAGTAGGTTGCCAATGAAGAAAAGTATTGTAATCTTAGACCTGGTAAGTACTCGGAATACCAAAGGTATTTTTCGAAAAATTAGCCCGGATGTCCCAGTACATTTAGTGTAAATGACGGCTATAACTACGTAACTAATTGATCAATCGATTTTTTTTTTTTTTAAAGAAGCGTCTTTCCAAGAACTTTTAAAACCTGCTTTAAAAAATTTGATTTGATTGAATATTCACAAAGTTATTCTAATTGTTTATAAGTACAAAAATTCGACCAATGTTTAAACAAGCGCCAGAGCTCTCCTAATTGACGGATTCGAATTTTTCAAAAAAAGTTTGAAAGCTTGAGAGCCCTTCTATATGTGATTAAATTTTCAAGTATCTAAGGGCCTTGGTTTTTGCTGTGCAAAATTTTGAAAATTTGCAATTTTTTTTTCAAAATCTGGATTGCAAAATTATTATGCAAAATCTATCGAACCGATTTTGATGAAATTTGGTGTGATGATTCTACATAACATGAAGTTTTCTTGAGCCAAGTATAAAGGTCCTATACCCAATTTAAATACCCCAAAAAAATTCCCTAAAAAGTATTGTTTTTTAACCCCATTTTTGCGATTTTTTCGATTTTTACCATAATAATCATGATTCATTCGATTTGTAACCAGTCATGTATTGTAAAAAATTTAATTACAAACATTTTTTTCCTTTTCCATTTTCGCCTAAAATCAACTCTTAAAAAGATACATAATTAAATAGGAAGAAAAATACAACATTTTTCCAATTTTTTTAACATATTGTGCCGTCAAAAGTTAAGCCCACGTTTTTTTTATGCGTATAGAAAAATTATCATTTCTAGTGATATTTGAAAGCCAAAAAGCCAAAAATCTCCGTGGATATACGATTCACCCAAATATGGCTTTTTGAAACAGATACCGTCCGGACGAAAAGCAGATTCAGCAATTTTAAGAACAGAACGCATACTAACTGAGTGAAGATTTTTATAATGTTGAGGATTTTTCTTTTTTGGATTTAATGGTTAATATAAGATACTTTCCATTTGCTGAGGTAATTGGTCTGTCTCTACAGAAAAGTTAATTATATGGTCAAGGATGCTGATACCCATTTCCAGATATTTTAAGCATTTTTCCAGAAATACCATCAGTACCTTTGTATGGGGTTTTAGTTTCATAATAAAGTTCTCAATTGTATTTGTAGAATTCTATATATGATATCTAAATCATTTTGAAACCTAGAATCATAAAAATAAGTGAAATATTCTTGATTATATATGCAATATATGAAACAATAGGCCCATCCAGTGATATATAATTTTAAACTTTTTCCTCGTTCATTTTCTGATAGTATTTAACCACCTAAATATATCTTAAAAAAATTAGATCAATAGGATTAATAATAAGTGATATATTTAATTCTGAATTTGTAAGACCCTTAAAAAGTCAACACTGCGGGAGAACAGGTAATGACGTCACGATACCGGCCACTCGGCGATCAAGTCGCGAGCAGTCGGAGAGATGTGTAGATATTTGCTATACTTTTACCTATATTATATATCTATATTTTTAAGTGTATAAATAGAAAGTGTATAAGAGATATACATCAAGTCTTGTTGAAATGCATTTTTCACACAACATATTTATTATAAACATAGAATGTCTTGGAATATCTAAATACATTTTCGGATTTTTCTCAATGACGTAATTTTGCCTTCCATTTTGTGTACAAATGTACCCAACGTACTAGACTCGGTACTTGTGGATGTATGCGACGACGTGTATGTGCGAGCAACTCAGAACCACCCTCGTTTTTCTTTGGTTGCCCGTCTAGGGGGTTGTAAAATATTATTATTTAAATAAATTGCTTATAGGTCCCTCTCGCCACGTATTTCGAAATTTTTGTGGACGGGAACGTTTAGATGGGGTAGAATTATTTTTTTTCGGCATAAATTTGAAAATGTTTAAATAATATTATTTATAACCTCCTAGACGGGCAACCAAAGAAAAACGAAGGTGGTTCTGAGTTGCTTATAGGTCCCTCTCGCCGACGTATTTCGAAATTTTAGTGAACGAGTACGTTTAGATGGGGTAGAAATTTTTTTTCGGCATAAATTTTAAAATTCTGCTCTTAATGTTCAAATAATAATATTTACAACCCCCTAGACGGGCAACCAAAGAAAAACAAGAGTGGTTCTTAACTGCTTATAGAGAAATCGTGGATAACATCACACAAACTTTTCATTTTTCGGTAACGAAATAAATATTTTATTCGGAGTCGATCCTGAGGTACTTTTACAGCCTCGAACTATACAATATTTGTACAATCCTCGGTTTCGACCCATTTAGATATAAAAACAATGATTAACGAAACTGCCAAGCGAACCACACACCGTATGTATTAACAGAGAATGGGATGAGAGCGAGCGCGAGCGCGATCGCGAGCGGAATGCTGTGCCAGTCGCCCGTACCGCTATTATGACGTCAGCCAATGGTTGCTCAACGTTTTTCCGCGCTCTGTTTTCATTAATTTATTTCACACATTTCTCGTTGAAACAAAAAATTGATTTTTGGCATACTAACTAATTAAAGGGTAAACTTTTGGAATATGCAAAAAAAATTCTACTGAAGGAAGATTTTAATTTACTTTATCACTTACAACACCCCGTGATTTTAACTTCGACACATTATAAGAACAAAAAGTAACAGGGTTCTTGCTTTATAACGTTATTATACCTAATAATAACGAATGTTGCAAGAAAATTCTCTGTGATTAACATGAATACTTTTTTTAATAATTTAACCTTTATTCTTAATTTTCTTTATATTCCTTAAAGTATCTTTATAAAAGTGTTAAAAGTAAGTTTCTTTAAAGGAGCACGTTTGTTGAAAATACTTTTAATGTATACGGTAAAGAAATCTACTTTACCTATGAAAAAATTAATATTGTAAATGTAATTCCAATCCACATTTCCAATTTCAATGCAAATTTAAATAAATCGTACTTCAGATCATCTGCTTTAAAAAATAAATTCCAACATACTTTCTGGATTGTCTTATTAAATAAGGAGATGCGACTTACGCGGGTAGGGGGCGTTCTGCTGCTGAACGGTTCGATTTCCGGGCCGTGCATTCCAGCCCCTTCGGCAAATACAAATGGAAACGGCGACAATTAGTACTAATAACACTAACAGAGTGCTAATCACTACAACAACGAACCACGTCACTTCTAATCCCAGGATGGTTCCGGTCTCGTTGTCTGAAAATAAAACAGAAGCTAGTTAGTTATATAGCGTCATCCAAAACGAGAACAAAATATTAAGTGTTAATAGGTGTCTCAATTTTACTAAAATGAAACAGACGAGAGAAAATTGTTAATTTAATTTTTATTCAGAACTCCGTTGTTTTGTTTATAAGATCATACACCGTAAAAAATTGAAAAATTTTCCCCCAAAATCAACACATAATTTTGTTAAAACAAGTCCACGCCAACAGAGTTAAAAAATAACACTATTTGTTAGCCAAATAAATTTTATATTCATAGCATTGAACAACTTTTGCGTTAGCTTGCTAAACTATGTGAGTTATATTAGTACCTATACCTACTGCACCTAAAGGTATCTAAGTAACTAAAATCAATTCATAATTATAATTAAGTAACCGTACTTGTTGTTTGGCAGTCCAAACTGAGCGTCGGTATATCTTTGTACACAACTTTGCATTCCCCCTACTCAGAAATGCATAATATTAACACCGAATGCAGTGATTTTTACAAAGTTTGTTTTCATTTTCTCATATTTTAGTTCTTCTAACTAAAAATTGCTCATTTCTTTGTTAAAATACTAAATTCACTCAAAATGCAACAGCAAACTAATTTCACTCGTAAATACCTTGAATTTCATTATGTTATTTTTTTACTGTATACCATTACACTTTTGAGCAATTTTCATTAATAAAATCGAAGCGCAAGCGAAGGAATAGATGGGAATGGTACCTAACGGCCTCTCTTCCAAATTTAACACCCCTGCATCTCAAAAATGAATCGTCAAAATTAAGAACAGCATAAGAAAGGTCACATTATTTTTAATTCAAGTGTGGGACCTTGTATAAAATTAACCAAGCATTCAAGTTAATATTACAGCCCGACACCTTTATATACAGACTGTCTACTATAAAAGGGCCTCTCCTATGAATCTCACTTAACACACGACGCACGTCAAAAATGTTTTTTGTTGCATTTTTTCAGGCCTTGATACTTGTAAAACAAATTTGAGATCCATTGCCAACTTTATGAGTAATCATAATAAAACCGGAAACTATCGAAAGTTTAGGGCCGTCTAACTTTTTTATTTTAAGAGAGAGAAAACTTATTTTAATAAAATGTCAGGGATAGACACCTGGTGTAAACAGATTTTTAAAGTACCGTATGTAATTTGCTGCGCCCTCTACGCGGGTAGTAAAATTTTTCCTCGAAGAAGGCTGTGGCTAGAAAAAATTGCTTGTTTTTTCCTCCTTAATCCGATATACTACATGTCGCCTTTATCTTACATTATATTTATTACAATATATATTTATTACAATTTTTACAATTTTTGTATAAAAAAGTATAAACATTTTCATGTTAACGTAGAAATTGTTATAAACACGTCAACTACAAAAGATTTAATAAATATAACTTCTTTTAAGCAAAATACAGATTTTCTTTTCACATTATCATAATATTGGTTTTTAGTTTAGAGAAAACTGAGCCTTCAACATTGTTCTTGCACAGATAAAGTAACTTACGCTAAATGTAGCACGCTATGAAAACAAATGTGTTACCCCAGTAATGTCATCATTTAACAAATTGCACAGACCAACAAAATTTAACTTTTTTTTGGAAGCAGAAACTTGAATATATATTTCCAAAGGATTTAAGTGCGCTAAATCCGAATATGGCAGCAGAATTGCTCTATCACGTCAGGTTTTCGAGATATCCTAACCTAAAAGTGCAAAAAACACTGTTTTTCGTCACATTTCGTCAATACATTGAATCTAAAAGTACGAGGCTCCCTCCTTCGAATGCCGTTGGCATTCGAATTTTCTCAGTTTCATAATATGAGAAAATCTATTAAGGATCCTTTAGACATCAAGCAGTCGATTGCAATTCAGAAACTTCATACCCATACGGTTTGTGGGTTCGAAGATGGTGGGCCTGGAGTTTGTAAGCTAGGAGTTTGTAGGTTCGGGTTTTGTGGGATTGGTATTTGTGGGTTTAGGGATTGTGGGTTTGGGGTTTGTGGGTTTGTGGATTTGGAGTTTGTGAATTTTAGTTCATATGGTAAGGTTTCTGAGTATGAAGTTTCTGAACTGCAATCAACTGTTTGACGTCTAAGGGATCCTTAGTAGGTTTTCGCATATTAAAAAACTGATAAACTTAGAAATTTCAACATGTGATGTCTCAACGAAAAAAAAAGATATTTGAGCAAAATCAACGGCATTCGAAAGAGGGAGTCTTGTACTTTTAAATTATGTGTATTTTTTTTAAGAATTGATGGCATTACTACATAACCTCAAATATGACGGAAAACAGTGTTTTTGCACATTTTGGTTAGGATATCTCGAAAACATGACATGATAGAGATCTGCGGCCAGATTCGGATTCAGCGCACCAAAATCCTTCGGGAATGCATATTAGTGTATCTGCTTCTGCATTCAGTGCAGGAATGAGGGAAACCGGGAAAACCTCATTAATTAGGGTGGTAATCAAATGCCAACCGGTGTCCACGTTGACCTAAGCCAACATTCTTCCACCCTACCATACCTGCACAGAGGGTGCCAATCTTCCATGCAAGCATAGCTAATCTACGGTCTACAGGCCGCGGGAATCGAACCCGGGCATATATTTTCACACGATTTAAGTACTGACGCCTTAATCTGTGCGGCTATCGACCGATATAAACGAGATGGAAGTAAACTAGAATGTAAAGGATATTAATCACTTGAGGGAGGAAGATAAAGCGATGATATTAGGGCTCTGTTGGTAGTGACAAGAAAGAAAAAGGATGATCCTTTAATATGCAGAAGAATTATCTGATCAGATGTGTCTAACTTTTGTAACAATGGATTTATTAATAGAAACATTCACTTCAAATGCACTAATGGTAATTCACATTGAAACGGAGAGACTACATTTCAACACAGGTTTTCAGTAAACGTTTGGGTTAGAATTCTTGATACCGAAATCATAGGACCTTATTTCTGTGATGGTAAACTGACGGATGCCAGGTATTGCAGATTCTTTGCTTAAAACAAGTACATTATATTTATTAAATTTTCTGTAGTTGACATGTTTAAAACAATTTCTACAGATTAACATTTGTAATGTAGGTTAATATTTTTGATACCAAAATTATAAAAAAATTAAGGCGATATGTGTAGTATACCGCATGAAAAAGGAAAAAACAAGCAATTTTTTGTGGCCATGACCTCCTTCGATGATGATTTTTCCTGCGTAAACGGTGCAACAAATTACATACAATACTTCAAAAATCTGTTTACACCAGGTAAAAGGTATCAATTTTACCAAGAAAATTTTATTAAAATTAAACTTTTCCGGTTTTATTATACTTTATTATACTTTCTAATACTTATAAAGTTAACAACAGATCTCAAATTTGTTTATACGAGCATGAAGGCCTTAAAAAATGTAACAAAAACATTTAAAGAGTTTTGACGTGCATCGTATATTAAGCGAGATCCACAGGAGTGGCTCTCTTATAGTAGACAGCCTGTATATTGTTTTTTAATTAAATGAAAGTACTTGTTTATATCCATGATTATTCACATAGCATTCTACTACATCTACCTTTTTTGCTTAAGATAAATAGTAAAACGAAGTACTTAAAAGGAAATTGAATGTTGCGCTTCGTATAGGTACATAAATTAAATTTGTTTATTTAATAAAACACGTTGTAACTTGGTATAGTGCTAGTTTTTTTCCTATTTGTTTGCATATTTTGTAACTTGCTCCAAAAAGATCAGTAAAAGGTTATTTTGTGAAACTATGTCTATCCAAAAATCTCACACTAAAAAAAGAACAGGCGAATAAAATATAAAAAAATATTCCTAGTTTCCTAAAAAATCATTAAAAAAGCTTTTTATATACTTTACATTGATATCCAGAAGTTAAAGGATTTATCTCCTACAGTAAGAGAGATATAGCCAAAATAGTATGCCATAAACTTAGTGTATTAAATCAGGGTTTCTCAACCTGTTATGTGGTCCGCGGCCTATCCCGGGGGTCCGCAGCATAATGGCTTGATTGTCCAGTAAAGTAGTAATCTCTTGGCATGCCTTCACAACCTTCAACTGTTTCTCGAAGTACGGCTTTGTATTCATATTCTAAAAATGCTCTCTTGGGATTGGTGATAATGATATATAGAGTTACTATGAGTAAAATCATAGGAGGATCCGGTCTGTATAATTTTTGCCACTAGTTTCAGTGTCTGCAACCAGGGTGCAGCGCGGTAGATAACGTCAGTTTTAAAACATGATGCCATAAAAGGACGCAATTTGTAAACTTAAACTGTTATAGTCGCAACGTAGTACTAGAAGTAATAAATAAGTAATTGATCCCCTGGGGTCTACAAAATTTGTGGACAAATGTCAACTTCAATTTATCTCTTAACAAGTCGGTATAATGGCGCGGTTTCACTCCTACAACTTGGTGAATACATCTTCCTTAACTCGAATCCTGGTGTATGGGCCACGCTTTTAGTTCGTTTTGATCGTACAATGAAAATTGCGCTCGAATAAAATTTTTTTGCTTAACATCTGTTAATAATAATTTCACAGTAGTACCTAAGTTTACTATACACTCTTTTGGCTATTTCTATTTTAAGTTTATGCTCAAAATAGTGTTTTAATCTAACATCACAATCAACTGGAGTTTAAAATTACAATAAAATTTCCCGAAACTATAGTTCTCACAATTTGTTTAAGTACAGTACTCCTGAAAAAGATGATAGGGCTAGTTACCATGCGAATAAAATGATTTTGCTGTAAATACTTAAAACTTAAAACCAAACTATGCACTAAATAAATTCTATATGAAATAGAGACACGTTGTTTTCCATAAGTATCAATACCTTACATTAAAAATAAAATACTTACTTTGGCATAATGTATTGGACGATTCGTCTGATCCATCCGCACAATGGTTGATACCGTCGCACACAAGATCTGTCGCTATACAAAATTCTCTGAGATTGCAACGAAATTCTGTGCAGGCGTGCTCTGAAATAAAAACGATGGCAATAGAAAAACAGTCTCAAATGTAAAATGGGTATAACAATCGCTCGATATGAAGGATCGAAGTAATACTAATTATATAGGGAAAAGTGGGGTAATATCGACTATCTAAGGATTGTATTTATCATTGTAAAACTTAAATTTGACATTATGTACTGATGTACATTATGTGGGACTGAGGAATATATTATTTATTGTAGATTAATAAATACATAATATGCAAAGAAAATTTAGAATTCTATGATATTAATTTTCAATAAATGTTGATATATGAAAACACAAACCTTTTCAGAATATCTTACTATAAATTCAGGGATTCATAAAATATCAAACTATAAGCCATTTTTTTCAATAAACGATGGGCCTATCGTATGTTCTTTGTTTGAGATACGGTTCATCAAAAATTATTTTTTAGTCATATCATTTCCAGATAAATAATGTATTTCATTGAAACTTGGTGCAGGTAGAAAATACGATGTTATTAGTTTTTATCAACAAGACGGTAAAACAAAGTATTTAAATACTAAAAATTTATTTAAACATTGTCCACGAGACATCATTTATAAATCGTCTCTGCTACTTAATACCTAGGTTTTCAATACTGCCACTCTAACAGAGAGTGACCTGCAATTTTGCTGTTACTCTTGACCGTAGGTCGTGTTTGCGTATTACATGCTAAATTACATGTCGGTCTCTGTCGGTGAAGACCTAGGCAAGAGTGATGATTTATAAATGTCGCGCTCGGCTCTTTCGCATAATATGTAGACTCTATTTCCAAAAGATATCAATAATAGCTAGATGATTGTTCGGTTGTATTATCTATAGCATACTAGTAAGTCAAAAGTCGGTATGTTTGGTAGATTAGACTGACGAATGATCCTAGACTTAATTACTTTGGTGTTAGTTATTTGTCTTTAACATTTTTTTTTAAAATACACAGACATGAATTTCGGAGAAAACTGAAATTTTTGTGTGTAAAAACTGATTTTTTCTTAATTTTGTCCAATATTTTCGTAGTACTTTGAGACGGTGAACACGATGTCATAAATAAAATTTACCCAAGACCTTGAAACTTAGAAAGTCCACTATTTGAGTGAAAACTAGCCCAAATATGGGTCAGAATGATATATATTTCGTAGTATTTTGCCGTTTTTATCCAAATAGTGGATTTTTTGGGAAATGTAGAGGTCATGGGTAAATTTTACTAATAGCATCCTCAAAATATGTACTACGAAAATGATATACGTAGGTATTTGGACAAAATTTAAAATAAAATCAGCTTTGATCCATAAAGAAACTGGCAATTGCATTTTAGTAAATTAATTTTTTAAATTAGATATTTTATATTGACAGAACAACAATGGGGTTGTTATTATAGTTTCTTTTCAATACATAAAATCTTCACAGTTACTAAAATAAAGAAATTTGCACACAATTTGGCACATTTGCCTTGTAGGCTAAATAATGAAAGAGCAGTTGCATATTGCTGATCATTATGAAGTCAATTAAATTCCAAGCTGAAATCGTTAGTCTAATAACGTGTGCTACAATATTTCATCATCCCTGTTTGCTGGTTGTTATGGGTTAATGCACGTCCACAGCAAATTAATCAATAAGGGAAAGCGAGGCAAAAACCAATTATAATTTCTACTGTGACATCTTAATTGACCACAACGTGCCATACGACACTAAACAGTGGCAAGGGATGTCTTTGGGATGACATGTGTGATAGTTTTTATTTATTTTAAAATATAACAAATAATTTTGCAACCATCTGTTCTGTTTTTATTTTGAATATTAAATATAATTACTTAAGTATAAAAGATACTTAGAATAAATATAAATCCCACTTAATTATAATCCATGAATTACCACAGTATTCGTTCGGAGACTAATAGAAACGTAAATCATTATAATTACTACAAAATGTTACAGAGACTTAAACATAAATGGCTACAAGTCACGTGACCAGTAGTTTTATTTGAAACAGTATTTTTATTTCCTTCATGTTGGCAATTAAATTTCGGTAAAATTAAAAATTATTAAAAAAATAACATCAAGATTACATTAAAACACAACATTGCAATTAGTGTAATTTTTTTGAGATTTTGTTCAATCAATTAGCGATCGCATTATCTCGAGCGTAGACGTAACCGTTTGTCATTGTTCATTGTAAACGAATCATTATATTGATGACACCAAGACTTAGTGCCCTTTAATTTTGATTTGTACTATAGAAGAGGAAATGTATCACTTCTACGATGATATGGCTTTATGGAACCTAAATAATGACATATCTAAAAAACAAAGTAGATGCAGAATCATAGATTAAGTATAAATAATGGAATTAACAACTAGGTATAAAAATAAAATTTGGTAATGATTTAACCCGTTGGTAGTAGCACAGAAAACTTAGGACTAAACATGCTTATTATGCTTATACAAATTTTAAAATGATGTACTTATAATAATAAACACTGCACATGTTTAGGAATGGGTAGTCTCTCAGACATAAGTCAGTCTTGTATTAATTATGCTACAAGTTTACATAAGTTTTTTAATCGGACTCACGTTGTAGTGTTATTTGATCTTGTAGTTAAGAGTTGAAAGGTCGATTTTTCTTTATAACTTTTTTGTTTTGCTCTTTGAATTTTAATAATTTTTAGTTATTAGGTATATTATTTGAGCAATTTTTGCTGACGTATTCATTTACCGGTAACTACTTTGGGAACGAGGCGCAAAATGTATTTACTTTTTCTACGACTTTTTTAAATGAGAAAGGTATACGTGTTGGTCATAAAAATGCGTTTAGTGATAAAGTAAAGTACTATTTCCGACATACGTCAATAGTAATATAAACCTGAAAACAACGTTGGATCTTTATTTATCAAAATTAACGCATAATGTCAAATAACATTTAATAAAACAATTTTTTATTTTGATTAAGATATGTCGAAAATAGTATGGCATCAGCATTGTTCACATTTATCACAAAAACTGTTTCTTCTATTGATACAAACAAGTACACCTCTTTCACATTATTTTAGGGGCCAATATTGGCAAATGTCTGTCATCAATCTCATAAAGTAACTGTCAGTAAATTGAATACATTAGTAGAAACTGATTTAAATAATATAGCTTTTGCCGAAAATTTATCCCAATTTCATGAAAAACAAACAAGTTACAACGAAACTAATAGTTCCAGCATCATCGTACAAGGTTGTTTAAGCGCTCTCTCTCTTATCAAATAATCAAATTTAAAATGTGCTCTTAGTTGATTTTTTTATTAATACTCCATTTTGTTGTATTTAAGTTATTCACAATGTGAATATTATTGAATTTCGGTTTCTTAGTGCTAATTTATTGAAAATATAATAAATGTTGCGTTGTTTGCGCAATAACAGATTTTATATTGTACCTAATCACTGTTACAAGTGTTTTTTATGAATTGCATGTATATGTGAGAAGTATGAAGAAATAAAATCTAGTATTATTAAATATTACACGTGATAATCTCAAGAGGACTTAATTGTAGAAAAAATGTAACCAGTAAAATAAATTTGATCCAATAAATATTTATTATATTTTTCTAAATTATGCCGAATGCGCCGGTTAACAAAATTGTAAACCAATGAATATATTTTCTTATTGTAACCACCTCACCCAACATATTTTATAAGTATTTTATAAACAATTCATTCAAAATGCAACTCGATATAAAACTGGAACACGTCAAAAGAAACCGGTAAAAAAGAAAACTACTAAAAAATAAAGAAAATTTTTAATGTAACTAATAAACTGATCCATTATTAAAAATTTTATGTTCAGAACTAGAAAGTCGATTATGTTTCATGTATGAATTTCTATAGTTTTTATTCTATATATTTACGCTGTTACATTCACCATTTAGAAAAAATGAGCTCAATAAAGAATGTCATCTGTTTTAGCGCTTTTTACTTTTAATAAGAAAATAGCAACGTAATTTAAAAATTTTAATAAATTAACTAAGCCAAGAAATAGAAATGCCAGATTATTCTTTACCTCAGAACATGCAGTATACGATCTCTTTTTGAAAAAAAATCGTATTTTTTAAGAAATAGCACTTACAGAGAGTACACATCTGCGTTTCATTTTATTTCTAGGTACAAGAAAATGTTCTAGAGATTTAAATGTTCTAAGAGGGTCCCTTAATAGACAACTGCTAATCACAATTTCTCGATTATTTTTTCTGTGTTTTTATTTGCAATTTAGAGAACGTAATATATATTCTTTGTTTTAATATTGAACTCTATTTCACAAAATAATAAAAACAGTTTCTATAAACTTGTGCACTGTATCTTTTTTCGAGATATAGGATTTTAAAAAAAATATTTTTTAACAGATCTAAGGCGATCAATGTATAATTGGGAATTGCATTTTTCTGTAAACATCTAAAGATAATACAATTCTAAGACCAGTGTTATATTTTTAAAGGGTGTTACTTAAATTTAGGATATAAAATCAACTAAACATTGTATTCGTATTTTCCGATGGTGCTCTATTAACTTTTTTCCCCAGAAAAACCTTTGTTTTGATGCCGCTAGAAATGATTTTTAGTTGTAAAGCTTTTTTATATTTTGGGCTATTAACAGTTGAAAATCACTTCCCTTAAATTTTTGACCATGACATTGTTAATAATTTATGATGACATAAATTTGAAAATAGTAGGTATGTATTCATGTCTAATTTTAATGTTGTAATACAGTAGAAAACAATTTCTTATATGTTGCAAATTGTCTGATAGATACTGTAACATAATTAACCAATCATTTGTAAAGCGTTAATTAAAAATGTAGTAAACCTTTGCAACCAGTTTTAAATTCAATAAACCAAAAATACATATTTTATTTTTAGACCATCTTATCTACCTAAGTGAATTCTAATTGATTTTACTAAATTCTCAATAGTATTATCTGATTGTGATGACTGATCAGTCATTCCTTTTGTGACAAGTCCGTTTTACGTATTTCTAAATATTCTTGTAGATTATTACACGATTTTTACTCGTTCCTTTTTCAAACTTGCTACTCTCCACAATATGTTATTAAATTGCGATCTGGATATTGTGTCATTCTGAGTCAATCCTAATATGATTATTTCCTTTTCTCTTCGACCTACCCTAAATTTTTTAGTGGCTATGTCAAGTAAAGTAACTGACTGCTTGACGTTTATCATAATGGAATATATCACAAGTCAAGTCTATATATTATAATAGAGTGTGTATTTATCACTGAAAAACTTGTTTCGACATTACAAGAGAGCAATAGTCGATATAAATAATCTGCGTATACCCATCACAAATTGAAATTGCACTTATTGTAATTTAAAATATACCTAAATTAATAAGTTAATAGTTATTTATTAGCCAACCACAATTTGTAGTTAGTCTTAGATATTCTGATTACGGTTGGTAGTGCCTAACAAATGTAATAAATATCTTTTTTTAATCTTATAATTTAATTTCGAACCACGACCCAGTTTCTACTAAAATTACCGAGACCAAGCCATGAATGTTGATGAAATTTATGAAAAAGACGGTCAATCCAATGTCCAACATGTGTGCGAAAGGCTAATTCGATTGACCGTGAAATTGTTGCTACAGGTATTTGTTATAGTCTGTTTAGAAATGAAAGAGAGTAATAAAAGCTTATTATGTATGCAAATTGTAAATAAATGTAGTACTGGTGCTTATATTCAATATTTTTATATTATGTATTATCGGTATAGATGAGGTGTACTTTTAAAAAAACTTTGTGTGACTGGGTTGTACTAAATTGTAGCAGGTAGCTAAAATTTAATCCCCGACAATCCGTCTTTGTCTATGCCGCTTCAATTTCTCGGTCCATTTCTCTTATAAGTAAACAATATAAAAACAGCATTTCAAAACATGAGGCTACTTTAAGCATCATAACCGGGTTAAGAGGGTTTTTAGTAATTCAAATAAAATTATTCAATATTATTATCAAAATATTTATTTAAATTTAATGAATAGACTTTTATTCCACACAAAAATATATGTATTTTGAAAATTCAAATTATGGTGAGTAAATGTAGTGTTGTATAAATGTACAATAAAGAAAATAAAAAAGTAGGTATATTAAAATTCATCCTCTGAATATTCTGATGAATTATCTTCGTCTCCTAGATTGATAACGATAGGTTCCACAGTAACGTCAATTAAATTATCGAGTTCCCACATTTTCTCCTCTTCTTTTTGTACATGATGTATACATCTTTGCCAGTTATCTGCAGTTACTCGTTCCAAGGAATTTTTTAACAAAATTTTCACGTCACTTAATTTAAACGTCGTATTATTTCGCGCTACATCTCCTTTTACCTGCGCCCAGACTAATTCGATTGGGTTAAGTTCACAGTGATAAGGTGGTAACCGTAGTACCGTTATTTGGCGATTTGTTGCCATTTCATCGATAACATATTTTTTCTGATCTTTATTAAGATTGACAAGTGTCAAAAGTTCCTTTTTCACCATATTTGTTTCAAAAGAAATGTTTTTTCCGGATAACCATTGAATTATATCGGCTTTCCTCCAAGCAGTCGTAGGCGTCCGCTCGGTCTGCCGTGAATGGTAACTGGCATTATCCATGACAATTACAGACCCCGGAGGAATAAGATCCAACATCTGTGTAAAATACTCTTCGAAAACATCTGCGTTCATGTCTTCGTGATAGTCACCTGTATTTTTAGATTCAAATAAAAGTAAACCGCCATCTACAAAACCACTGGCACTACCTATATGTGTCACTATTAATCTTCGCCCTTTACCTGAAGGTGCCTTGAACCCTGTTGAAAGTCCATCCAAAAATGCTTGTCGAAAACTTTTTACATTTTTATCTTGCCATACTTTTGTTACAGTATATCCCTCGTTGACCCAAGTTTCGTCTAGATAATAAATATTCCTCCCTTCGTCACGGAATTTTCTAATTGATCTTAAGTAGGATCTTCGCCAACAAATAATTTCATCTTTATCGATAAGAACTGACTTCCTGTTCTGCTTTTCCCAGCAAAAATTCAACTCTCGTAAGACGGCCCATAATTTGCTTCTACTGATTTTTGGCAAATCGTTGTCCTCTGAAAGTTCACTTAAAATTTTGTTTAGCGTTGGTATTTCTTTTTTAAAATAAAATGAGTGTACTTTTCTGCGAATGACATTTTTGAAGAAATCATCTATAACGACTTTTGACCTCCCTGTAGATGATTTTGGGGGATTTACAGTATCTTGTTCATTTTTTGTTTCCTTTAAAAGTCTGTAGATAGTCGATTTTCCAATCCCTGTCATTTTGGAACACTTTTCCACGATGTCGTCAACACTGTTGGTAGGATTTTGGTGTTTCAATGCATTAAATACATTTAATATAATAATCTTCTCATTCTGAGACAGCGCACATCTTTTCACGCGTTTAGCAGGTACGTAATCTGATAAGCTCGACATTTTACCCAAACAATATTATATCCACTGGCACAATAGTCACTAAACACAAGTCGAATTTTACTCTACTGCACTAGCACGTCTTCGTATATTCAGCTCTAAGACTGGATTGATCTGTCACAATACACTGGCTCCTGCCCTATGATGTATCCAGTAAAATATACTAATGTACACCCATTACCTGTTAGCATTAGTGTTACCCGATAATTACCTGAAACGAAATATTACCACGCCCATGGCCGGTTCTTATCTCGGGGTTTTATTACTCTCTTTCATTTCCAAACAGACTACAATTAATTTCAATCTTTTTTTGCAACTAATTGTTTCATTATTGAACGTTACTTTTAGAAGTTAATATCTTAGATGTAGGTTCTAACTGATGCAAAGAAACGTGGGTATCGAAAAAGAAAAATTTAAAAGTTGAAATTAAGTTGCTCTCTTTAAAACTAACAAAGTGTATGACGTACAAAACAACGATATAAACAAATTGTCCCAGGGTTAGGCAAAGGCCGCTCAGGAAATTCGCCCTTTTTGCATTAAATAGAGTTTATTTTTACAATAATTGAAAAGAAAATCACTTACACTTGTTTGTTCCCAAGATATATTTTTATAACTTAATTGTTAATTTTCTTAATTACATAAACTTTCAAAAAGTTTTACATTGGTAGTTCATGTAATAAACGCCCTAGCAGCAGTAAAAGTTAATGTTAATGAACGGCCTGCGCGCGTGAGAAAGAGCGTCGGGCGCGCGCATGACAGTAAGTGACACTCTCGGCTGCGGGCAGGATTTTTTACTCGAACGTTTCTTTTTTTAGTTTCTGTAAAAATAAGCTCTATTTAACGCAAAAAGAGTGGCTTTTGCCTGACCCTAGAACAATTTATTTATAACTGTCAAAACCACATTCGCAACACCCTTTTTTTTAACAACACGAATTTCACTACTACCACGATAATTCTTTCTACAGCCCACACAGTCAAGCCGTACCACAGCTGGACCCCAGTCTCTTGTTTTCGGCCAAACAAGATAATCTGAGAAGTCCGATGGGTGCGAATTCGCACTACTGTGACTTTAGTGTGGGCAAAAGTGTATGTGTTTGTTATAAAAGAAGACACGTCAGCCAACTTGGAATAAAGTGCCCGAACTGTATGCGCCGCATATGCGATCAGCACCGCTCTCCATTGTGTGTCGAATGCGTTCATAACATGGATTAATTGTCAATTCTAATATTATTATTATTTTATAATTATTTTTTATATTTTTTATATCATATCATATAATCTAGAAAGAATGAATTGATTTGCAAATTTCCGCGATTTTTTTTATCTCATTTTACGTGTCGAATAGACTAGAACATTATTTATTTAGTTATTATTAATAACTTTCTTTTTTTTTCATTAATAGCTCAATTGTAACATGTATTTCTCAATATTTATGGATAATATTGTTTCAATAAATATTTTTATACAAAAAAGTGCAAAATAAACATCAATTTAGAGAAAAGGAGCCAAAAATCACAACTTCAAAAAATGTCTATATTCGAGATATGGACTTTGAACTTCAAAATCCTTTTTTTACTAGTTCTCTAGCCATTATTTATAAAAAATATATAAATTTTAAAAATGGTAATTTTTTTTAAATGTTTTTTTTAATCGCATTTTTATTAACAATTTTTTTTAAACTAGTTACATCATTCGATTTCTCGGAAAATTTTGCCCTAGTTTTGATATAAATACGTTATATTTTTTTTGACAAATAAAGAAGATACAAAGGTGCAAAGTTGGCAATATCCCAATTGGCACTAGTAAGCAATAGAAGCATTAAATCAGTGATTTTGTGACAAAAATACTAGTAGCAAACGGACTGTACCATCATGTAAAAGACTGTCTGTAGATATATGCTTATATGTCTCCTATTCCAATTTACCATTAATTAATTTTTTATAAATATTTGTTGTAAAAAAACGCATTATTTTAGTTTTTTTTGCTTATATAACCTAAACTAATGAAGCAATCTGAATGCTATAGACAATTTGTAGATAATCGAAATACGAATAAAATGAGAGGTCGAAACGAAGAAAACCCGGAAAAATCGGATAATTTGGCGTTTTTAAAAAATTAATTACTCCTCTATTTTTTAAATTGCACCTTATGCACGAAAGTAGTTAATTATATGTACTTTAAGTGTGCACAAAGCAGGTGCTGTCGGACCATTGTTAGTTATAGTATAATTTAATATTATTGTAAGTGGTAATATATACAAAATGTAATAAAATTTCCGGAGCAAGGACACCTAAATATGTATTCTTTGAAACAGAAAAGTACATTTTGTAATAGCTGTTTTACATTGACAATTTATTGATCAATTAATTCATGAAGTCGCTTCATCAAGAAATTGGACAAGTGTAATGCACCAAATTTGCTGTCAAATAACTTCGTGAATTTATTCATCAAGTTCTTGACGAATTAGAGCATGTTCTAATTTTTGTCAATTTCTTCGTGAAGTTCGGAAGTACCAACCCAACAGATTTCCAGCCTCAGATCAGTAATGAGATTATTTTATTGGAATATGTAAATAATTGTGTGGCGTCGTGCTAGTTTTACATTGTTTTTACCGATTTGTTACTTACAAAAACTAATATTTATATAATATGTGTCAGAACAGTACCGCTGTTGTATCACTTCAATTATGAGTGGAAAGGTGACATTTTTAAAATAAGGCTAAATTTTTCGATTTTTCCAGGTTTTTTTCGCTTCTAATTATCTAATGTTTATCATAAGAGTAACTAAATAAGAGGCTTTTATTGGATAGAGCGGATCGAACATGCATTGTTGCAGCAAAACATTGTCCTTTATGTAAATTGTTAAACAGAAATCTGCAACCACAGATCGAATCTGTATTTCCAAACTTTCAATCAACAGAAATAGAATGCGTTGACTGAAATATTTCAATCAACGTAGAGTAGAATAGAAGTTTGAGGTTATAGTTTATCTTCAGGACTTCAGGTAGGTTGCCGCGTTTTAAACATTAATAAATTTGTTTGGTTTTAGATTAACATAATAAGGGATTTATTGAATCAATCGTCTGAACTGCCTTACTGTTTTTTATTCATTTTTTTAATCCAAAATGAGTTTACCTTGTAGAACTAAACGTCAATGTTGTGCTCCAAATTGCAAAAACATTTCTTACTATATGAATATCTGTATAATACGTTCTATAGAAATAAAAGTTTTTTCAGAATTACAAAAGACAGACAATTACTGTGGATAGAATCAGTTCGAAAATTATATAAATTAGAATTTACTCCGACAAACAGATCATTATTTTTGTGAAGACCATTTTCAGTAAAAAATGTTTAAAAAACAGTAATAGGTAGTGCTGTGCCAACATTATTTTTAGGATCAACCACAAGTTCACCTATTAATTGTAATAATATCACCTAGGAATCCTCCGATAGTATCCAACATTCAGCAAAACAATTTGTTAACGTAACATTACAGGATTTTCATAGTACGAGCTGCCAAACTTCAATTTAGGATGATTTTTCACCTCCACCTTTTAAAAAACAGATGTTTAAAATTGTTATTTGCTATAAGTGTAGTATATTACATCATACTGATGAAAACCAATTACTTCGAAACAAATGTATCTAACCATAATTTTTGTCAAGTCACTGTGCAATGCATTTTACATAAAGTCGAGTAAATAATTCTTTCAGATTCTTTAAAATTTGCAGTTTTTAATGGTTTCTTTAAAAAATAATAATTACAAGAGTCTCCCTGTACATTTTTTTGATATTTAAATATTTTCGAATTCATAACAAAATGAATTTTGTCATACATTTAAGTATCACTGCTTTAACTTTTTTATTTAACTAAGTGATAATTAAAGTATTTCATAAGTAATGGGTCATGGAACAGGTGTTAATGGTTCACGTTAATTTCAATGATTAACTTAAACTATTAATAGCTTTTTTGTGATCTATTATTTATGAAACACTTTTTATTTTGTGTATTTTGTTACATTTAAATTTACCGCCATTATGGTGCAGCGACATCTATTAGATAGTAGAATTAATGGTTACTCTAATTGTGTTTTCCAATGCAGTTTTTTAATTATTTTATGGTCTGTGGTTTCCGAGTGTCGTCTGCTGCACCAGCTACAAATGGCGGTACTCTGCCGCTGCTGCCAACAGAATACACAGAATAAAACCCTCTTATTTAGTTACTCATATGATGTTTATAATATATTAATTAATGGTACCTAAATTGGAGTAGGAAACATATAAGCATATATCTACAGACTGTCTTTCATATGATGGCACAGTCCGTTTGCTACTAGTATTTTTGTCACAAACAAAACCTCTATTGTGCCTATAGTGTGATATTTAAGGTGACCCATCCCAAGTTTGACCCTTTTTTTTAATTACCGTAAAAATAAGCTCTATTTAATGCAAAAAATGTGTCTTTTGTCTGACCCTGGAACAATTTATTTATAATGCTGTTTTGCACATCCTACTTTGTTAGTTGTAAAAAGAGCAGCTTAATTTCAACTTTTCAGAATTTTCCTTTTTCGGTACGTTTCTTTGGATCAACTGGAACCTATATCAATGATATTAACTTCTAACATTAACGTTTAGTAACTAAACAATTAATAACAAAAAAACGGACGAAATTAATTAACAAATACCTGAAGCAACAATTTCACGGTCAATCGAATCAGCCTTAAGCACACAAGTCATTGGATTGACCGTCGTTTTCATAAATTTCATCAACATCCATCGGTTTTTACAATAATAATGCTCAATTTTCGAAAACTGATTTTCCGTGTTCGACCTTTATTTTACAATTAACAAATTGATGAAATATGACTTTAGGTACCTTAGATTGTAAATAATTCAATTGGCTGCAACATAAAATAACTAATTTTCCGATAGGTCGTCGAAGAAATACGTAATTTTGCCACAATTTGCAGTTTGCCAACTTAGCGTCACTTATTTCGAGTTACTTTTTTGATATTTCATTCTATATACCCTTCACCGTCATAAAGTACAATAAAATAATGTTTAACCCGAAATTGTATTTCAAATATCTGTAACAAAAGCCGGGACGCGCAGTAATTTATTTATTAATTTTCGGAACGGATGGGCCAAAAAGTAAAATATTTTTGTTAACACAAATTATCGAAAGTTGAGGGCTTTCAAGTAGGTAGCGTCGTCCTTCGGAGAAATTTACCAAGTTCGCTTAGAATCGGGACCATGTGACAGTCATCTGTTGCGTCTGGGAGGCACCAGCGTAGAAACCCATATTTTTAGTAACGCGCGAAATCACTAGAAGAGCGTAGATGTTCCAAAGTAGAATTAATTCAAATTGTAAATTGATAGTAATGGGAAAATAAACTAACAGATCAATAGTAGGTTTTTCGGCGGCTTTTCCAAGCTATTAAGAAGATATTAAATGAGATTGACTAATCCGCCCCGTAATTGCTACACGGAGTCACTAGAGGAAGGCTAGGGTTACTTGTAAGTAAGTTTAGTTTCAGTTTAGTTTTTAGTTCTTATATAAATGTAAGTCAAGTAAATTAGGTAATTATTAACCTAGTACAGTTATACCAAGCCTCCCGATATTCAGGTCCCCGCCAATAAGATAAGAACCGAAACATCTGGACCTAAGAAATGGGCGTGTCAAAGCGAAGTGTCGAAATCGAGAAAGATCTGCAAGGAAAGCAGTTCTTCCTCGAGTTTCACATTGAGCGGTCTAGTCTAATTAACTTTAGAGTCTCGGGCTAATTAATTAAATTTAATAATGGATAAAGTTTTTTCAAATTTTTACTATGAAGCGCGCATTCCCTGAATCTCGGTACGCTGTCGCGTGTAAATAAATAAATTAATAATGTTGTTCGAGCCGTTGTGTTGTTATTTTGTTTGTTTGTTTTGTTTATTTCTATTAAAACCCTTCCTGGAAGTTTTGGTTTCTTTTTGTTTCTCTCAACTTCAGTGTCACCCTGTATAGCCAGTCACTGGATTACGTTCTACATAAGCAATAGGGGGTAAGTGCCTGAAATTCATTCTCTGAACATACAACATTTCTAAGTTCCCACGTATTAGTTAAAGTATAGTGATAATTATAAACTCCCTTTCGAGAATTAAATAGGAAACTCTTGTGAAATTCAGACTCGTTATGATACTGGTCAGAACGATAGATAGATAAATAAAGAAATAAACCCACAGGTTACATATCGTTATCATTAAATAATTATTATCTAACTGCTCATTTGTTAAATACACATGGCATATTCTGAAATGCAAATGACGTATCTAAGACGCCATTTATATTTTTTTAATTAAAACTAACTCCTAATTGGCATTTTTTGAAATACTCGTATATGCGACTAACCTAAAGAAATTGTACGCTTTCTGAAATATGTATAACGAGAAACAATGTAGCAGATACAAATTTTAGTAATATATTATAAAAAAAATGAATTAACGTTCTCCTAATTTCAGCATCTAATATCTCGCTATCGAAATTTCCTATAATTCCCACTACCAAATCCTAACGTCCCAATAACAAATTTAGAGGCGAAAGCCAAATGGAAGCGAAACCTGTAGCTAATCACATTACGTCTCTAACGACTATTATTACTCACTGGGATCCTTAACGGCCGTTATGACTAGCTTGAAGCCATTGGAATCCGTTCCCCAAGCATCCGTTACGTATTTGAGGGTGACGTAGTTGGTTCGCGTGAACATGGCCCCCAAGTTCTGCTTCGTATTCTTACATGACAGGTCGAACTGGAACAAAAAATTTTAATTAATATCGCTCGGCCATCGCTAGTCTCGTGTTTTGCGAGTGGATGGTGGTCCATTGAGTGGCTTACATCGTTTGATCCCGTCATTACTCTGAGTTGACGGAAAAAGTTAAATACTCGGGATTTACTGAGTGCTGTAGTTTGTCAAGCCGGATAGGATATTTTCTATGAGGGAAGGAAAATGGTAAAAAATAGCTCAACACCGTGCTGAATACTCATTACTAATTTAAGTGGTAAGGCCATTCTGCAGATTGAAAAAAGGTGATTTTCGGGAATCATCAAGGAAAAATCGATACAGTATGTGTCAGGGAGAAAATGGCTTTATTGTACATGTTTTCAGGTAATGACAAGCGACAACACCTTTTTTTAGAGGGCTGGATGTCCGGAAAGGTTTCTTATTAACTTTATTGTGTATCGTTTATTTCTTTTCTACAACCTAATGTCAGATATGTTTATTTTTTCAAACCTTCTAGTAAGGGTGTTTTGTTCAATTTCGTCACACTTGGAACAAAAATACAAACATTTTCTAATATTATTTACTAAAAGCAAGGAAACATCGAAAATGAATTCCAACAGTTCATACTGATAACGACAGATGAAAGTGATATTTGGAGAAATTATAAATATTATTACATTTCAAAGAAAATACTTTCAGCCACTACAATTAATTTTATTTTGTAAACCTTGATCTTGAGCTTCGCAAAGATTTTTCTCGAAAACGGTTAAGTTTAGGACCCATCTTCTACAAAATATTTTTGTTTTGTTTTTTAAACATACAGGGCCTTGATAAATGATTACAAACCACGTGACCAGTAATTTTGTTCGGAACAGTAATTTTATTTCTTTCACGTTGGCAAGTAAACAATAAGATCAAGATTACATTAAAACATTCTGTTTCACCGGCTGTGATTGGTCTCATTTCAATCAACGATCGCATTATCTCGAGCGTAGATGTGACGGATTATCATTGTTCATTTGAAAACTAATCAATAATATTGGTGATGCCAAGATTTAGGGAATTTTCGTTGCCAGTACCAAGCGTGCAATGTTGGGTTGTCCACCCCTGCGGTCACGTGGCTTATAAACATTTAAGAAGACTCTGTACGTTACTTAAACTGCAGATACTCTGTATAGTTTAATAAGGGACTATGCTTTTTAAAACAGTTATTTACTTCTAAATATACAGGTTCTTCACGGTAAGAGGCCTATTAAACGTTTCAGATGAACCAAAGACGATATGACTCTGAAATTCTATTTACGGGGGTTATCAGATATGTTCTCTCCAATGAGAATAATGCCATCAACGTAGTACTTCCGTTTATACCGGAAGTAGATGTCAACTTCGTTATTTTAAATGGAACACCCTATATATTATTGCATTGTAGACAAGATAAATTAAAAATAAATCATAAAAGTTAAAGCTTCCCTGTATCTAAATCTAACCGTTTTCGAGATAATCGTAATTTTAAAAAATTTTTGACAGATGCAAGCGTTTCGAAAGTTATATCTTTCTTCGTTCTGGGAGCTTTCACTTGCTTTTCGAAATGCACAAAGAACATAAGATGCACTACCTTCCGCTATCAAAATTACCTGAAGAAAATTATACTAAGTGTCTCATTTTTCACGTTACATTTTGAAAACTTGAAACCAACAAAACCTTTTAAATTCAAATGGAACACTCTGTATTTTTCTGCATCATATTATAGAAAATCAAATTCTCTTTTCATCGATATAGGCATTGTAGGGGTTACAGTTTCAATTTTCTCAGCTATTTGCGGTTTACTTACATTCTCAAGAATGTTATGTTAAAAATATCATCAAATGTGGCTTGAAAGGCAAATATTGGTACTGCCATTCGGTATTCTACAAGTATCAAGTATTTTCTCCAAAGAAAAATGCTCTTATGTTCTTTGTGCACTCCGAAAGGCAAGTGACAGCTCTCAGAACGAAGAAAGATATAATTTTCGAAACGCTTGCATCTGTCAAAATATTTTTAAAATTACGATTTTCTGGGTTAGATTTAGGTACAGGGAAGCTTTAACATTTTTGACTTATTTTTAATTTATCTTGTCGATAATGCAATAATATATAGGGTGTTCCATTTAAAATAACGAAGTTGACAGTTACTTCCGGTATAACCATTGATTGCATTATTTTCATTGAAGAGAACATATCTGATAACCCCCGTAAACAAAATTTCAGAGTCATATTATTGTCTTTGGTTCCTCTGAAACGTCTAATAGGCCACTTAGCGTGAACCCTGTATATTCTGTCTTGATAGATTTGTATAAAATTATTTACAGATAGTGACGCAGTTATCTGTAATTGCAATTTAAATTCACTCCGTGAAATAACAATTGGGTAAATTCCTGTGTGTTTCAACTAATTGGCATGTGATATATAACCACCGGTTAAAAAGGCATGTGCACAAATTCATATATAAAACACATTTTGTTCGTCTAGCCATGAAATTCGTTAATTAAATGTTTTACATTGTCTGTTAACCGTTCTATATTTTAGATAAATTAGCTTCACTATATCAAAGTGAGATTAAATTTTTACGATAATAATTAGTTTAGGTATTCTTTTTGGTAAATTCATTACGTAGTAATTGCATTTTATTTAAAATATTGTTATATACGTGTAGTTTAATAATTGTTTTATATAACACAGCATCAAATAATTCAGTGGTTCGTGCAATCAGAAAGTAAGATTGAAATATGTGGAGAATAAAATCTAGTTTGTAAATTATCAGCATAATATATTAATATTTACTTTCTCAGATTTATGGTCCAACAAAACAATATCTAGAATATAATAAATACTTATATTTGTCAAACATGTTTTCTTTTAAACGGGTATTTTTTAAGCAATTTAAAGCATTAATGGGATGAATAAAAAACTTTTGACACAGAACGTTGGAAATTGAATTGTTTTCTGTTTCCTGTAATATCTTTTAAATTATTTCTTTCTACTTCAAATTCTCAACAAGAATTGCCGCATTAGAGGGCATTTTTTGGCTTAAAATAGAATTATATCGTGCAGGAGTGTTTTGTCTGGAAACGGTATCCACATAGATTTTCAAAAAAATGTGCCCTTCACCAATTTCTTCAACGCTATAAGTACTTTTTGCGATCCTACTTCAGAACTGGAGAAAAAAATTTTTTTAACATTTTTTCATTCGAAGTTTGTTTTATGCTAACACACGATTTTATTACTAACGATTTCTTGTAAAGTAAACGTATTTAACAAATTTACGTACTAGAATACAAATTATTTTAATAAACATAGATATACTTATGAAAAATAATAAAAATTGTATTAGTAAAATTGAATCGAAATTGTAATTTTTCACTTTTTGCACATTGAAAAATCCCTTTGAAAGGAAAATTTACACGGATTTATTTAATCTAACTAGTTACGCCAAATTGGTTAACTGCAGGTTCATATTTATACAGGGTGTCTCAGGAATAATTGCTAAACTTTAAATCATGCGGTTAACTCAGCAAAAAGCAGCAACTCTTGTTTAATATTTTTGCTTCAAGAACATCTTTTTTAAAATTCTTTTTAATTTATCTTACTCACTACTAGATCTTAAGTCAAAACAATTAGTTGAGGAAATAATAAACAAACAAAAATTGGAACTAACTACATAAAACATTCTTATATGTTACTTAAATTTCTCGTTAATCTATGGTCAGCTCGTTGGCGTTATTTTAATGGATTCTAAATATCGGATAAATGTGTGAGCTTTCGAAAACATTTATTAGACTAAAGTTGTTGCTATTGATAAGTTGAATACGTGGGTAAAATTTTGGCACCTACTTCCGGGACACTCCTTATAATAGTACGCGCCTAAAGTATGGAATAAATTCAGTAAAAACGAAACAAATTTTTTTTGGGAAAAATCCTCGAACAGGTCGATTTTTAATTTAAAAAATACTTATTTTAGCATAAAAAGGAACATTTTTTTTAAATAGCAACTCCCTATTTTTTTCTTGATTCTGAAATATCGTTTCATTGTCGATCCGACAGTATTAAAATGTTGCCATCTTACATAGGAAAGTATTCGAGTAAAGGAAAAATGTTAGAAAACGTAAATTTTATTAATTAAAAAAATAACAATTCCTATGTCAAGCAAATAAATACATTAAGTCTGTGTAGAAATTCTTCTTGCACATTATGAATTATTTCTGGGGTAACTCTGTGTATTTCATCTATAATACAATTTTGGAGTTCTTCTAAATTATGTGGTCTATTAACGTACACTTTGGACTTTAAGTAGACCCATAAGAAATAGTCCAGGGGTGTAAAATCTGGGGATCTCGCGGGCCATTCCATCGGTCCACGTCTGCCGATCCACCTCCTAGAAAAACAATTGTCCAGAAAATCTCGAACAGGGCGCGCATAGTGCGGAGGTGCACCGTCTTACTGAAACCACATGGTGTCATCAGGAATATCAAGATCATTATCGTTAGGAGAAATTACTGCAAGCGCTGGAACAAGGTCATTTTATAAAAATTCTAAATATCTTTCTTCTGTAAGGGTTCCTTCAAAGAAGAAAGGCCCTACTATTCTGTTGTCAACTATTCCAGCCCACACATTTAATTTCTGTGGGTATTGGGTATGTGTCTCTGCCATCCAATGAAAATTTTCCCGACTCCAATACCTGCAAGTTTGGCGGTTCTCTGTACCATTGAGACAAAACGTAGCCTTGTCCGGAAAAAGTATTTGCCGGTGTAAATCTCTATTTACTTGACATAAATCCATCATAATTTCACCAAAAGTGTAAGCGGTGGTCGGGATAGTCTTCATTGAGTTCCTGCACAAGTTGAATTTTGTAGGGATGATATTTTTCCTGCCTCAGGATACGTAGCACTGTGGTCTGACTAATTTCATTGTTTAATGCAACCAATTGTGAAGTATTATGAGGATTATCTACCATACTTATCAAAATGTTTTGTTTGTGATCTTCACTAACGCTTGGACGTCCAGGTTTTGGAATATCTATAACATTGCCAGTTTCTCTAAATTTAGATTCTATCTTACTGACTGTTGATTGGCTGATAAGGCGATCTGGATGTTCTTCATTAAATAAATCGCAAACTTCCTGCTGCGTTCTAGTCTTATCCCCGCATCCGATAAGAATTAAAATTTCAATTCTTTGTGTGGCAGTTAAATGTGCCATAATACTTTAAATTCAACAATATTTTTTATATCGCTTACAATACTTAGAAAGTCGGTATGACAATGACACGTTGTAAAGATTTACTCCTACGTGATCCATAAAAAACTTCAGGCATTTCGAAAAACTAAATTTGATAACGTTTTTGCTTTAATTTAATTGATTTGGGTTTTCTAACATTCAATCGTCATTTACTCGAAAACTTTCCTATGTAAGATGGCAACATTTTAATACTGTCCGATCGACAATGAAACGATCTTTCAGAATCAAGAAAAAATAGGGGGTTGCTATTTAAAAAAAATGTCGATGACGTCAGTACTCAAAAACAAATGACGGTTGAAAATCGCCTTTTATGCTAAAATATGTATTTTTTAAATTAAAAATCGAGGATTTTTCCCCTAAAAAAATTGTTTCGTTTTTACTGAATTTGTTCCATACTTTAGGCGCGTACTGTATGTACATTTACACTGCAAGAACTAAGTAAAGTACATTGAAAATAAACACAAAACCTATTATGAGCATACATTTTGGTTACATTTTTTGAACATAAAACTCACTGAAAATATGCAGAAAATTAAATTTTCAACGGCTTCTATACATGACAGATGTTTATAGGTATGAAATATTCAGTCACCCCCTACCATGTGTTAGATAACATTGCTGGTGGAGAGATTTCTCCAAAAATAAATTAAAAAGTACTTGTCAGTAGGGATCATTCCTCTTTTTCTGAGGTATATTTTAAATTCATGTCATAAATTAAGAGGATGATTCTTTGGGTCATTTTAGGCTTAAAGTTAAAGGTTTCGAATACAGAGGGTCTTAAAGTTTTCAAAAATATCACAGTTTTTCAATTATCACTGAAGTTATTTGACGTAGATTGACGAAATGATGGATTAAAAGGAATATTTTAATATATGTATTTACAAAGATTCCCGCCTTATCAGTGAAAGCGTCAGAAAAAGTACGCTACTGGATTTTCAAAAAAAAGAATAGGCGTATTGAAACCGCTGTTATATTTCTAATAAAAGAGAGCTCTTGCATTTTTATTCTAAAGTGTAGTTTTTTTGAATTATTATTTGCATTTTAAATTTTTAACTATCTGCCATTACATTGGGAATACAAAAACGTAAATATAACTTATTCACGGAGTAATTTAATCACTTGACAACTGAACATGACTTTTATCGAATAACAGAACAGCCCACTGTTAAAAAGCCATGAAATGGATATTTATTTTATTTTTTCGGAAAACTCAGTGACGTAGTTTTTCTGAGGGTTTTGGTGTCGGGTTCCCCGAATCTCCGACACTAGTTGACAAATATGTTTAGAAATACTTTAAATTATTCCCTTTAATTAGCTACATCAATTCTCCAATATTCGCCAATCTATGTCAAACAACTTCAAAGGTAATTGAAAAATTGTGAAATTTTTCAATAACTTTAACACCTTGTAAATAAAATTTAGGTTGTCGCAAAATATATAAAATTATACATATTATAACATGAAAAAGCTATATGCATCTTCACCGGAGGTGTGTAGCAGAATTAGGTACGCCACTGACTCTTTATTTTAATAGACATGTAAATGATTAATATAAGTTACCTTGTCATACTGTCTCAATTTTTACTTTCAGTGAAGATAAATACAATTATATTATACAGGGTGATTAATTAACAATGGGAAAATCGAAAGCTAAAGATACTACACGTGAAATGGTGACCATTGGTGCAAACATGTTTTATCCGAAAGTTGATAGTTTCGAAAATACAGGGTGTTGAAAGTTAAAATTTTAAATCGATTTTTTGCGATTATTCTGAAAATATACTGGTTAGGAATTTGAAAATTTGTGAAACTATATTTTTTTAGGGGACAAATAAGATGCGTGCTGTAATTTCAGCATTGCTGCTTGAAACTTAATTCAAAACCTGAAAGAGCTATAATTTTTCCATTAATTATGTACTCTTGTTTCATTTCGGTATCTCGATCCGTTTTCGAGAAAAATCGATTTAACGAACACTATGTTTTGATAATACGAAAAATTAAAAGCGAAACAAACCAAGTGTTTCTTCGTGTTATTACAATTAACAATAAAACAAATGAAATTCGTAATAATGATTTAAAGTCAACTTTCGAAGAATCCACCGTTGACACTGATACACTTTACAAGTTTTCTGAGAGATCTTCGAGTTTGAAACAACATATTGGGATTGCGTCTGACTTCATTGGCAGCGATTTGTATTCTTTGCCAAAACTCTTCACACGAGCCAATAGATTCATTGTAAACTATATCTTTCATTCGAGACCAAATAGAAAAATCAAGAGGATTGAAGTCCGGACTTCTGGATGGCCAAGCAAAAATGCTTACATGGCCAATCCAGCTATTTGGAAAAACTGCATCTAAATATGCACGCACTGGCCAAGAAAAATGCGGTGGAGCTCCGTCGTACATGAACCACATGTCTCTTCTTAAATAAAGTGGAACTTCTTCAAGCCGTGGAAGCAATTTTACTTGGCCACCCAGAAGTCCGGACTTCAATGCTCTTTATTTTTCTATTTGAAAGAATCTATTGGTTCGTGTGAAGAGTTGTGGGAAAGAATACAAATCGCTGCCAACGAAGTCAAACGCAATCCCAATATGTTGTTGCACACTCGAAGATCTCTCAGAAAATGTCGTGTAAAGTGTGTAAATGTCAACGTTGGATTCTTCGAACACTGACTTTAAATCATTTTTACGAATTTCATTTGTTTTATTATTAATTGTTGTAATAACACGAAAAAAACACTTGGTTTGTTTCGCTTTTAATTTCTCATATTATCAAAAAATAGTGTTCGTTAAATCGATTTTTCTCGAAAACGGATCGAGATACCGAAATGAAACAAGAGTACATAATTAATGGAAAAATGATAGCTCTTTCAGGTTTTGAATCAAGTTTCATGTTAAATATACAGAATAAAAAGTTATTAACTAAATTTTCGGTAACATTGGTCGAAAGTGGCGCCCTCTATGATCAATGCTGAAATTACAACACGCATCTTATTCGTCGCCTAAAAAAATATAGTTTCACAAAGTTTCAAGTTCCTAACCTACATATTTTCAGAATAATCGCAAAAAAAACAGATTTAAAACTTTAACTTTCAACACCCTGTATTTCCGAAACTATCAACTTTCGGATAAGGCATGTTTGTGCCAATGGTCACCATTTCAGATGTAGTATCTTCAACTTTCGATTTTCCCATTGTTAATGAATCACCCTGTATAGGCGGCTTAATATTATCATTTTTTATATTAATAGATTTAGTTTTTAAAAAAAATTTATTTAAAGTTTTCAGAACACGCCCACAGCAAATGATGAAAATTCATGAAAATTTCATTACTACTCGTATATGTTTAGGCTGGTCACTATTAGAATGGGGGTAAGAACAGCCAAATTTATTATATCAATGCCGATTCATTGTATACATTTTTGATCAACGTTCAACAGTTACTATTACTATTAGTCAAGCAAAGCTGATCACGGTTAGTACTTGGATGGTTGACCATCCGGAGAAGGCTCGTGATGCTCGTCCACTTTCTAGTGGCCTGTATGTTGGTGTATTTACAGAAGCTATACAGGCATATACATTTAGGCGAGATTTGTGTAGAAAGGCATACCATCCCTCGGAAAGGATATAAAACTGATCGTCCCTTACCTAAACAATGTAAAAGATCCCTGCCTCACGACAAAGTGGGATTCGGCAAAAATTTCCAGGTTGCTCGTCTCCTGGCATCGGTATTTAGCCTAAGTAGCGGAAATAGGCCTACGTAAAATAACCAAAAAGCTAAGCTATGAGCGTTTATATTATTCAGACTGTCTAACGAATCCGACAATATCTAGAACTAACTCACAAACAGTTCTAAAACTTAATAATATTGTCAGCACTTTTATTATAAACACATAATGCATCGACTTAAGGGCACTTCAAAAGTGTAACCTCTTTTTAAATATTAAAAACTGAAATACGAATAAATCCAACAGGTACCAAACTCATGTCGGAAAAAAACTGGGAAACTGAAAAATGTATTTCTCTCTCAATCTCTTTAATCTATTGTATCTCAGAATCGAAATAAGAACGAACCACTGTCAACAGGAACTTTATGTTCTACTTTTAGATGAGTGATCTTCTCATCAATGATGAAATGTTCTGTATTCTTATAGCGCTATAAAATGTAAAAGCATAGAGTACAAAATAGCAATTATTAAATCCGAACGCCAGATTTCCACGCCCGCGTTGCCACAAAGGTAATTTAGCGCACGGACGGATTAATCCCTTCTCAATCGACGGCTTAATTAATTTTATCAATTTAATGGGGGATACGTGTCATTCGATATAAAAGCCGCCACCGGTGAAGTAAGGGCATCGGATACTATTGATAGGCAGGCATCCCCGGACTGTTTTCAGTGCTGCAGTTTCATGTGTCACGCCATCACAATGAAACCTGAAAATTAATCTCTCCTAATTTGAGAGGGTTATTGCCGCTTGGGCTTTTGTCTGAAATGGGGATTTTTCTATAGTTTCCGAATGTAAAATATTGGCACATGTTCACTTTCGTAGGGGCAAAAAAGATTCAGTTAGAAATTTAGTAAATTTTTGATTCAATAACCTTTTTTATCTTTGTTTTGTGACATATTTTGTATATAGGGTGTAACGTAAAGATTGGGAATAAATTAAATGATGTATTTTTTATTAAAAATAAATAAATATTTGTTATATAAAGTTATGCTTTACGGGTTTTAAAAAATTTCAAAAAAATTAGTTTTTTAATATCATTTTCAATGCAAAAGTCTTTTTTCAGTGCCTACTTGACCATATTCGGTGGGTAAGTCAAAGCATACTTAATGTTTTTGTTATTTTTATTTTCCTATGTTAGCAGTGGGAAAAAATGTATTTACGAAAAAATTACAAGAGCTAGAAATAAAACGGAAGAGGGTAATTTTGTTTAAAATAAAAAGTGGATCATAAAAAAATATTAAAAAAAATGTTTTTATCATCAGTAGCGTACCACAATTTTCTTCGAAAAACCTTACGGTACAATCCGTACTCACGCCACTGAGTGACATACAAAGTCAATTTTTTTTCCTGTTACTATGGGATTATCAAATTAAGCTAAGGCTAAAATTTCATTCCATTATCTTATAATATTCGAAAGTTATTTGAGAAAAATTAAATTTTTTGAAACTTTTTAACGCCTTGTAGATTGGCAAAGAAAACCCTTAGATTATAACTTCATTTGAGAAAATTTTATTTTTTAAACCAAAAAATCCACCGTTTAATTTATTCCCAACCACTACGTTACACCCAGTATACTGTAGCGATATCGTCCTCTAGAATTTTTAAATCTTATGCTTTCTAGAAAAACACTGTACAAACTTTCATAAATTTTCGTCATTCGATGCTGATATTCGGAACGAAATACGTGATACTCATTTTTTGCATAAAATGATAGAAAATCAAAAAATTATTAAATATGTAAGTACATGTTAAATATGTGAAGCAAAACATTATAAAATAATGGAAAACGACTATATTATCTCAAATTGAAATTTTACAAAACTCAACTGGAATACTTGTTGTCATTAAAACTATACAGGGTGATCCATTATCAGTATGTGGCGGCTGTACATAGAAAACTAGACGTGCTACGATTATGGGGTAAAAAATGGATTGACAAATACTGCCAAAAGAAATTTAAAATATTTTCAACTTTGTAACTTCACCGCTAGGGGGCGCAACTGGTTTAGCATTATAGAGAATTGTCGCTTTTTTCAGAATTTCGCTTATATAACCTAAGTTGAAAATACACTTTTTAGATACACTGTTAAACCCGTCACAAGTTTTGTATGTACTTTTTTTTTGTTATTATCATAGCAACGCCAGTATGAAGGACGCCATGTTAAAATTTTTAAATTGTCGTAACTTCTAAATGCCTTAAACGATTTCAATAAACGATGGCTCATTTTAAAGAACTATTAATAAAATTTATATTTATGATATGGGAATAAATATATTATTTTCCTGCGCAACGGTGGACGACGCTAATTAAGAAAGTTTTGTAATTGTCTCCGTTTACTAAAAAATTAACTGCAACGATAGGTACAGTTTTTTTTTTTTTTTTTTCATGACTCGATTATTCATTTAGGAAAACAAATACACAAACCGGAGGTCGATATCATATTTCGTTTTCAAGCTATTGCTAAATAGTGAAGTTGTGCTAGAACTTCCACCTTTATTTAGTTCTCTAAAAATTTCAAAAAAACCGACAATTTTCTGTAACACTATAGCAGTTGCCCCACTAGCGGCGAAGTTACAAACTTACCCCGTTACCCCATAATTGTAGCACGTCTAGTTTCCTATATACAGGGTGTCCCTGAAAAAGATGGACAACGCTTGACCACAGGTTCCTTGGATGAAAACAAGACTATTTAGCCTTCTACTTCTACTTCTAATGGTTGGTCCTAATAAGTCCCATAGCATTGCGGCCTGATTAGGCCTATTATGCGTCCCACTACTAGTCCTATTCAGCAAGTAGATTTGTCCTTTTTACAAAGTCCAAAAGCTTCCTTGCTGACACNAAATTGTTGTGCTACTGTTCGAACATATGCTGAAAGATTTCCTAATCGAAGAACTCCAAATCACAAAACATTTGCTAATGCGGAGAGACGCCTTCGGGAAACAGGACATTTTTTACCTGTAACATTAAATCGCGGATAATGTACGCCCGGAATTATTCAGCTGGAGGAACTAATTTTGGAAAGGGTCGAAGAAATTCCTCAAGTAAATAAAAGGCGTTTAGTGGCAGAGGTTGGCTTTCAAAAAGTTCCTTTAATAGATTATTAAAAGACCAGTTATTACAGGTTACAGGTATTACAGGGTACAGGTAGGTATTAAGGGTTATTAAAGGTCTAACAGGTGGGTAGAGGAAATAATGCCCTTTTAAAATGGCCACCTCGATCCCCGGACCTAAATCCATGTTTATTTCATTTGAGGAGCGTTGAGGAACACAGATTAAAATAATTTTTCAGTAATTACAGAAAACGAATATGGGAAAGAATACAACATGAAATTAATATTATGAGAGGTAATGCACAATTATTGGATAATTTATAATTTTCGAAGAACTAATGTTTGCGTTTAAGAACAAGAAAGTAACTTTGAGCATTTACTGTAATATTATTTTAATATGATTACAAATATCAGTTTATTTAAAATGTTAATGTTGACTTTCTTACATTATTAGTTGATATTGTTTATTTAAAATATTAGTGTTGATTTTTATTTTATTGATTGGTAATACTAATACCAAAAATGTGTAGTTATTTTAATGTGATGTTTTTTCATTATTATTTCCTGCTTTGAGGCTGCCGTTATAAATTATTTTTTATAAATCGGAATTTTTGCCTATATTTAATGTATGAAAAATGCGAATTTTACACGAAATCCATAAACGATATCGAAATTTTGTAAGAGCAAAAAAATCTTCTAAAATAGTGCTTATTTTTAAAAATATAAATTCTGTCTTCATTGGCATACACACAAAAAAATTACGGGATAGCCAGTGGCGCACAGGCACTAGGAATAGAACATCCTGTATATGTATTCTCTCCAAATTCTATATTTACCTTGCCCTTATATAAAAAAATAAGTGTACCAAATTTGAAGTTTCTAAGAAAAATAGTTTTCGAATTATTTGAAAAAAATAGGTTACCTATTCTATATTTAGAAGGCTATATCTCAGTAGGCGTGCACTTTTGTATAATAGGTAAGCTAAATAAGCTAAGTTAAATAGTCTTATTTTCATCCAAAGAACCTGTGGTCAAGCGTTGTCCATACTTTTCAGGGACACCCTAATACAGTCGCTCCATACCACTAGTGGATCATCCTGTATAAGTTAGAAAGAAGGCAAAATAAACTATATCCTTGCAAGAATCTAGAGCATTCAGAATACCTCTTGCATCAAACGAATACTTACAAATGAAAGACTTGCTAAATTATTGAAAAAAATTACCTTGAAATTATTTAAAACGTTAGAAACGAGACGATATAAACTTCCATGAAGTAAATCGAGAAAATTTAAAACATTTCTTACATCCAATTTAAATGAGAGACTTGCATATTGTTGAACAATGTGAAATTTTACGGGAAGTTAGAAAGAAAGCAAAATGAACTTCTTGCCAAGAATTTAGAGCATGTTTTGCGTTTATATAAATGAAAGAATTTCGTTGTGCAAGTAAATAACATAAATATATTTTTCTCCTTTATATAATTAACCAGTTATGAAGATTGTTCGCCCTCACATGTTTTGATCTCATACATCTTATTTCCCCTTCTTAGTTGTCGTTGCCTTTCTGCTTTAGTTTAAATTTCTTAAAGAAAAAACCTCATATTTGTACAGCATCCGAATTTTAAAATGAAAACAACAATTTCCTATTTTATATTTTGATACTAGGAAATAAAGAAATTGTTACCTACCTTATACGTTCCAACGGCATGAGCTCCATCGTAAATGTAAAGATGATCATTGCAGTCCATTTGCAAGAAATCGAAGCGTAACATGAACCTCTGTAGAATTGAATGTGTTTGAAATGTAATGACGCAGTCTAGATTTCTTTCATTTTGAGACCAAAGGACAGCACCATCGATTTTCCTATAGAGTTGCTGCAGGAAGTGATTCTTGCATAATGATTGCATGGAATCTGAAACCAAAGAAATAAATGTTACTATCAAAAACTATTGTCTTATATTAATTTTAGAAGTTTAAAATTTGTTATCACTGTCAAATTATTAAGTTGTCAGTGAATTATTAATGATAGCATATTAAATTGAAATCATTATTTTAGGTATACCACATTAAATAGATTTAAAACAGTTTAGAAGAATTATTATACAGAGTATCCCATTTGAGACAAATTCTTAAATGTAAACTTAAATTTTAAATTTAATTTAAATAGGACAAGACGTTTAAGATTTAAAGAATTACCAATTGTGACGTCCTTTAGCCATTAAATAAAGCAACTTATAGAGTGTACTCTAATTAATTCTATATGTAACGGAACTTTTAAATTCAGGTTATTTATGAAATAAATACATTTACTACTTTTAAGTATTTAATAACAATATTTATTCATATTTTCCCTTATTTCTAATAGTCACGCCTGTATACTGAAATTATATTTTCATGCACCGAATTTCTAAAGGAAAGCGAGAAACATTTGTCTGTACACATGTTCAGTGTAATTTACGTATTCTCTTGATAATAGTGCTCGCATTTCGCAGCCCAGACGAGCAAGCCCGTAGAATGGAAACGTATAGAAAACAATAGGACATATTTCAGCGGTATATTGGATTTGAGATGGAACAGAATAATCTATGTGTGTATAACTGAAATTCATTTCTTCTGCATCCCAAAACTGTTCTGTTGTTCTCCGCAAGATAGATGTGAAAAGGTCATTCGACTCCACTGGAATTTTTAATATATAGGAAGGAAACTAAGGGGGCGACAAGAACTGGGTGATTTATTTTTAAATAACGGTATCAGTTTTAGATTAATCGCTCCATAAAGTCTTGCAAAATTGTCTAAAATCTAGATTGTCCATTTATTTCGAGATACTGTAAGAGTAAAAATAAAGAAAACAACGTGTAATTTTCAATGATCCTAAAAATATATAATTATTACGAAAGCAAGAATAACAAATATTAAATTCTAAATAAAAACATACGTAATTACATAAAAATTCTTGACTTAATAAATCCCCGGTGATTTTATTAAAAATATATGTACAGCATAATTTTTAATCTTAAATCAATACTTACAATATAATCTGTAAAACATTTAGAATTAAATAAATAAATGGGTTAAAACTTTCAGTTTTTAATGATTTCAAGTTCTGTTGTCAAAACTTGAAAATAGAAAATTAGTTAATTCAAAACTAAAAACAGATCCTCATAACGTATCAAGAAAAAAAAGGGCTGATATAACTGGAGAACCATAATATCCGTATTTGCATTATAGCATTTCTGAGTTCTACACAAAAATGGTTTCCGGACATTATACTTTTTTTTAAATTTTGACATTTGCAGAACTATTTTTAAAGATAGAAGAACGGTTAATTCGGGAAAGTTTTTTTATAAAGTTTATGTTAATAATTTAATGGAATTTTCCGCAGTGAAATTCTTTGCAAAAAGTTGCTTTAATAAAGATACGTAATACCTGAATAGCTATTAAATTAATAGCAGAGTGGTCTAAAATTTTCCACATTTAACTATTTTTCTAACTTATAATTACCGAGATTCCAATACAAACGTCAAAATTTCCTAAGAATATATTCACGCAACTCCCAATCACCCTCAATCACCAAAGCCTGGAAAAAACCACCTCAGTTCTGAATTTTGGGAAATAAAAAGTTTCCCAAATTCATCCTGTGATTAGGGACACGATTAATAGCTACCGTAATTGACTACAAGTCAGCAACTCGTCCGAAGTGAACAGAATACAAAAATGGACAAAATCCGGAGTGGCCAAACGTCCAGATCTGCGGACCCATCATAGCAGGCTGGAACGTTGACCGTGATATCTATCTCATAACTGTTTAAGTGGAAACGCTACAAATTTTAAAGTTGCATACTTCAAACACCCATTTTTTATTAATAGCAGATCTTCAATAAATCCAAATTTTCACAATTTTAAAAGGCTTCAAAACTCGTTGCTAATACATTACTCCCAACCTAGAACTCACAGCTAATTTCAAAGCAGCCAAAGACTCCCAGTCTTTGAACCTGCGGTCCCATGGGATTCAACAAACTCCAAGGAGCTTCCAAACCTATATACTCTCAGGAGAACTCTTACCAAGGCAAAGTCTACAAAGACAGTCGTATAAAGTGTCTCAACTCGGAAGTGCCAAAAATATTTTAGTCTCACTTGAAGTCTCTGAAGCCACTGCCATCTTGAGGGTGTATCCAGTATAGGTAAAGACGAATAAATTAGAGTGTGGACATTACTCTTAGGTAAAACACCTCGCCATCGATGGAAGAACTCACAATTACTTATACGGCTTGTTCCTTATTTGGTCCATCAATGCCTTTNCGGACCCATCATAGCAGGCTGGAACGTTGAGCGTGATATCTATCTCATTTATGTGTGATTAGAGTGTGGACATTACTCTTAGGTAAAACACCTCGCCATCGATGGAAGAACTCACAATTAGTTATATGGCTTGTTCCTTATTTGGTCCATCAATGCCTTTTTAATACAAATTTGATTCAAATGCCATCATGATTGCAGATTGAGGAATCTTAGATGAATGCGATTAATTTTTTTGCACATGTTAGTGAAAATGGTGACCATTTCGAATAATTTTCATGACATAGCATACAATTATAAAATTCTCAACTCAGTGGTCTTAACGCCTTCACGGTCGTGCTAATATTTTAAGTACGATAGTTTTCCGGGTTCTTATGCCGTGGCATATGTATCTGCTCACTACTAGTTACAGAATTACCTTTCACTTCCTTAGTCTTAGCTAGGAAACTTTATACTGCCCTTATTGTTCTCGGGCGAGGTTCTGTGGTGGCGAACCCGCTCTTAGAACCTCTAGGCGCGCCCTAATGATTATTTCAGTTCTTATTGGGTCTAAGGCCACTACGAACGGCATGGTGATCCTATAAATCGTTCGTGGCCTCTGCAACTGATCGCATCCAATGCTTCCTAAGACTAAGAAAGTGAAAGATAATCCTGTAACTGGCGGCAACTAAGTAAATACACAGGCTACGTCGTACTTTAAATATTCTCAACTTCATTTTCAGTAAATAAATAAAATTGTCTATATTATAACAGTTAAGTTAGTTTTGTATCGAAATTGTGTTGGTTATAACTAATAAAAATAATTAATTACGAGAAAACTATTACGCATACAAAAAATGTACTTTACAAACTTCTGACTATGTTAAAAAGGGGCATACATATGTGGCACATACAGGGTGATTCATCATAATGTCATTAATTTTAACCACGTACTCGAAAGGCCTAATAAAGATAGAAAATCTAAGTTTTAAAAGAGAAGCAAATTACCCTTTAACTCCCGCTAATTCGGCGCCCTTACATTTTCTGACCGGGACGTGTCAGCGGACCACAAAGCGTTCTAACATTGAAGCGAAACGGCGTTGCCACGTCAGAACCACATAAATAATAATAAAATATTCAAATCTACCACCGTTAATCGCATCTTCAGCATTATTTTCCCGCAAATTTGGAGATCACGTCATACATATGGAGAGGGGATATGTAGAAAGTATGCAGAATTCAATACAACCCGCAGTTTATTTCGGATTGTTTTGAGTGTCGGTCGTAATGGCTAATTTTGCGAATTTTGAATAAGTATGCGAGTTTCCATCGTAGACAACGTTTTCCATTTTCGAGAACCTTGGTGTGAATTTTTCAACGTCTTCGCGATACCGCAAAGAGAACTTGCAAAGCATCGGAAAAATGACTTAAATGTGGTAGAAGCTGTTTTAAATTTATTTGAGGAGCAACCTACTACTTTGACAAGAACCTATCTTCCCTTGAAATTAATGACATAACATATTTAAGTTTTAGATTAAATGGAAAAAATTCATCGTTTTTGGTCAACTTTGAATCCACCTAGCGGCTAAAAGAAGTAACTGCATTGATTCATTTGTGAATATTTCATTTTAAATTTCTTTCATTTGTGAAACTTCTGAGGGTAAGATTTTTATTATTCATAGCTGTAAAACCCACACGATATGAAAATATAGGAAATATAGTTTCCAATTTAAATGTTCCAATTTTATAAAATAATAGAAGAAGGGAGCCAAACGGTAATAAAAATCAAATTTCATTCATTTTAGATTCTCCGAGATAAGCTCGCTAGCAATATGGTGCACCGGCCCCAATCGTCAGTTTCTTTATACAACTAGGACATCTTCTATTCAATATTCTCAGCGCAATCACAGGACATTCCACCAGAGACTTATCCTGGACGGGAAGATCCTCCCGAGGCAACGTATCGTGTCTCATTTCACTGACCATCTGTCGCAAACCGTCCCTGTGTTATAAAATAAACTAAACTGAAGTTTCACTGCCGCTCACATAAATAGGAGGCCTTGCTATGCTGTAAAGTTTTACAACTTGAAAACTTTGAAAACTTGGCTTATCTAATAGATTTTCACTACTTATATAGGACGTTTTTGATTGAAAATGTATTACAAAAGAGACAAGATTGAAGTGTAATAAGATATTATGCTTTCTAGATAATGTTCCCTTCTAGGAAATGATTGCGTATCTACTTCAGGTCCGCAACTAGGTATCAGGTTCCTTAATTTAAGTAAAACACTATACAGCGTGGTAAAAAAGTTCTGCATAAAATTTATACCCGTCGATTTTTATTTGATCCAGGGCACCTTGTTATGTGGAAAATTTTTTTTTCGATAATCCACTTACGGCTGCGATAACATAATTTGGAACGTTGACCGTGATATCTATCTCATAACTGTTTAAGTGGAAACGCTACAAATTTTAAAGTTGCATACTTCAAACACCCATTTTTTATTAATAGCAGATCTTCAATAAATCCAAATTTTCACAATTTTAAAAGGCTTCAAAACTCGTTGCTAATACATTACTCCCAACCTAGAACTCACAGCTAATTTCAAAGCAGCCAAAGACTCCCAGTCTTTGAACCTGCGGTCCCATGGGATTCAACAAACTCCAAGGAGCTTCCAAACCTATATACTCTCAGGAGAACTCTTACCAAGGCAAAGTCTACAAAGACAGTCGTATAAAGTGTCTCAACTCGGAAGTGCCAAAAATATTTTAGTCTCACTTGAAGTCTCTGAAGCCACTGCCATCTTGAGGGTGTATCCAGTATAGGTAAAGACGAATAAATTAGAGTGTGGACATTACTCTTAGGTAAAACACCTCGCCATCGATGGAAGAACTCACAATTACTTATACGGCTTGTTCCTTATTTGGTCCATCAATGCCTTTTTAATACAAATTTGATTCAAATGCCATCATGATTGCAGATTGAGGAATCTTAGATGAATGCGATTAATTTTTTTGCACATGTTAGTGAAAATGGTGACCATTTCGAATAATTTTCATGACATAGCATACAATTATAAATTTCTCAACTCCGTGGTCTTAACGCCTTCACGGTCGTGCTAATATTTTAAGTACGATAGTTTTCCGGGTTTTTATGCCGTGGCATATGTATCTGCTCACTACTAGTTACAGAATTACCTTTCACTTCCTTAGTCTTAGCTAGGAAACTTTATACTGCCCTTATTGTTCTCGGGCGAGGTTCTGTGGTGGCGAATCCGCTCTTAGAACCTCTAGGCGCGCCCTAATGATTATTTCAGTTCTTATTGGGTCTAAGGCCACTACGAACGGCATGGTGATCCTATAAATCGTTCGTGGCCTCTGCAACTGATCGCATCCAATGCTTCCTAAGACTAAGAAAGTGAAAGATAATCCTGTAACTGGCGGCAACTACACAGGCTACGTCGTACTTTAAATATTCTCAACTTCATTTTCAGTAAATAAATAAAATTGTCTATATTATAACAGTTAAGTTAGTTTTGTATCGAAATTGTGTTGGTTATAACTAATAAAAATAATTAATTACGAGAAAACTATTACGCATACAAAAAATGTACTTTACAAACTTCTGACTATGTTAAAAAGGGGCATACATATGTGGCACATACAGGGTGATTCATCATAATGTCATTAATTTTAACCACGTACTCGAAAGGCCTAATAAATATAGAAAATCTAAGTTTTAAAAGAGAAGCAAATTACCCTTTAACTCCCGCTAATTCGGCGCCCTTACATTTTCTGACCGGGACGTGTCAGCGGACCACAAAGCGTTCTAACATTGAAGCGAAACGGCGTTGCCACGTCAGAACCACATAAATAATAATAAAATATTCAAATCTACCACCGTTAATCGCATCTTCAGCATTATTTTCCCGCAAATTTGGAGATCACGTCATACATATGGANAATAAATTTTTTTCTAAGGCATTTGATCCGTAAACAGCAAATTATTGCATTCAAGAACTTAAGGTGCATTTTTCTAAAAAAAATTGTTATGTAAGACATCGAAATTTTCACACCGTTGTTTAGATAATTATCACTGTCGTCAATTTCGAACGAGAAAATATGCGTTGTCATTAAAAAAAAATAATAATCGCTGCCGTAAGTGGATTATCGAAAAAAAAATTTTCCACGTAACAAGGTGCCTTGGATCAAATAAAAATCGACGGGTCTCACCGTTTTTCGAAAAAAAATTGTTTAACGAAAATATGAATTTTATGCAGAACTTTTTTACCACGCTGTATTTTTACGTGTCAAAATATGCACATAATTTAGACCAAAGAACATGAAGCTTACCTTACAGTAAAACTTACTTGTTTCAAAACTATTTAACATATATAAAAAATTTGAGATCAGAAATTGCAAGAATCTACACTATTTTTTTTTCGTTTATCACTTGATCAATTTATATACAGGGTGTTCTACGAGCTCTATGACAAACTTTGACAGATGGTGCTGGATTAATTTAAAACATTTTTTCTTATATGAACATAGATCCTCTTCGTTTTTGTTTAGCAGTTACAAGCATTTTAAAAAATATAATTTCATATTTCAATCAAAGTAGCCTGATAAATAGAAATGATGGTTGCTATAGCAATAATTATTATTTGTGTCATTTTGTTTATTCATTTGTCACTTAGCGTTAAAGTACTAAATAAAAAATGGATTTATTTACAACTGAAGAGTATATGGGTATTCTAATGGGAACGCCAGACAAGTAGCTCGAAAATACCTACCGACGATGGTACCCAAATACTACACAGTCTTTAGTACATCATTTCGTAGATTTCGAGAAGAAGGTAACCCCGCTATAAAAAAGGCCAATCATTCTACTGAAGTGAATGTACGAAGATGATATGATATGCCGTCACTGATAACTCTTCAATTAGTGTTCGGCGTATAGCAGGTAATCTTCATTTATCACCGAATTTTGTATTGGACAGATAAATATTACATCAGTTTCATCGCCAAAATGTACAAGCATTACTAGATGCTCCTCAGCGATTAAAATTTTGTCGCTGGTTACTTCAACAACATGCACAAAATGATAGATTCAATTCGTTTGTTATGGTCTGATGAAGCATATTTTACTAGGGACGACATAAATATGTAATAATCATAATGAACATATCTATGCGTTACAAAATCCACAGCTTGTCTACCATGTTCAAATCACTATCCGCCAGCAGTTATTTGAAAGTATTTAGGATACAGCCATTCAGATAAGGAATGATACAAACCTCATCCATGGAGTGGCGCAATATTTAGTTGATCGATGTGAGGCTTGCATGAGCCGAGCGCGAACATTTTGCAGTCTTAAGTTTTATAGTATTAAGATTTACTAATTTGATAAATAAAGGTAATAATGTTTAAACTTTAAACACAAATAATAATTATTGTTATAGCAACCATCACTTTTATTTATCAAGCCACTTTAAATGAAACATGAAATTATATTTTTGAAAATGCTTGTAACTTCTAAACAAAAACGAATCGGACCTAAGTTCATATAAAAAAAAATGTTTGAAATTAACCCAGCTACCATGTCATAGTTTGTCATAGAGCTTATAGAACACCCTGTATTGAAGTCATTCATCTGCTCCGTCTTTAGTAATTCGTATATTATGTAAAATACACCAAGTCTCGATTTTTCTTATTTTATTTCGTCAAATTACTATACACTATAAATTTTTGTTCCTTGTCTGAAATTAAACCCCTTTTGTCCAATAGTGGCAATTATTTGAGTATTTGCGCTTTCCATTCCTCCAAAGAATTATTGGTAAAAATCACTATCAAATTAGTCGTGTGTGTAAAACAATTGTCACCTATATTTCCAGTCAAGTTACAATGTAAAAAATTTCACCTACAGTATGTCTGCGGATTGAATTTAAGAGGACAAATTGACCAAAAAGTGAAAGATACGAAAAAAGGCATTCTTGACAAAAATTTTTGTTTATTTAGAAAATATGAATCACCATGACGAACGTCAATTTTGTTGTACAGAGTGAGTCAAAAACATAAACATGTTATTAAGCTTAAAAAGATAAACAAAGCAAGAAGATATCAAATTTCAAAAACGCCACCCCCATATTGAACACATTTTTGTAATTACTACCTTAGATATCTGAAGGAATTTCTTATTTCTTCCTGTGATATTGAACGTACAGCCTGGGTAATTCTGCTTTTAGCATTTCAATATTATTTGGTATTAGAGTAGCATAAACAATTTGTTTTAAACGACACCATAGAAACATATCGGCCATGGCTTAGTCAGGGCTCCTTGGGGGCTACAAAATTGGAGCATTTCTACCAATCCATCTTGGACCAAATCTATGGTTCAGCCACTCTGTTACCTCACGAGCACAATGTGCTAGACAACCATCCTATTGACGTGACTCATTTTTAAGCAAAAACTTTTATCAAGAATGCCTTTTTTTCGTATCTTGTAAAATAAGGTATGTTTACTCTTACTCAAAATAACATTCTTCTGTTTTTTACCCACCCTGTACAATAAAATTGAAGTTCGTCATGGTGATTAGTATTTTCTAAACAAGCAAAAACTTTTATCAGGAATGCCTTTTTTCGTATCTTTCACTTATTGGTTCATTTGTCCTCTTGCAAACTCAATCCGCGGACATAAAAACACAAAATAACGAAATTTATTGAGCTCTATGGTTAAATTTTTTTTATTGAAACATGAGCTCAAAAGCAACTTTTTTCAGCCAGCAGCCATATTTTTACTAACCCTTTTAGATTAAAACGTTTCTATGTTTCAGCTAGTTAGGATTTTAACGAGGCTGATATGCAGTTTGTTACGTGCAGTTTAGTATGCTAACATGTTTGTTTGTTATGATGGAATTAAAATAAATATCCTTAAAACACATCTGTTTTTATTTTTTCAAAGGAAATACCTTTCCAATAATACCAAGTTCCGGCAAAGGTGCGATTTATGTACAAATCATCATTTTATTCATAAAAAACAAGTTGGTAACGCCTAATAAGTAAGTGACAAACGAATTTTTGGAGAGTTTAACCCAACATTGAAGTCAAATTTGAATGTCATATTGTTTAGAAATTAACTTGAGTGAAGTCCTACTTTAACACATGTAAATGTTATATAATAACTTAATTTATTATTTGATATACCGGTTGATTTTTTAAAACTGATACTTTCAAATATGTTGAAAATAAACAGTCTACGAAAAAATGTTTCTAGTCAAAATTTAATAATCCCGCGGAGGAAATGCAATAGCTAAAATGCTAAAATTAGTCCCCCCTCCCTTTTATTATTGATTCGGATTATACGGCTAAAAGAACGTAGGATTTGTCTGAATCATTTGGTTCGATTCATGATAGATGGCGTTGTAATCGAGAAATGTAATTTTTTTTTCTATTTCTCCTACTATGCATTCGATTCAGCAATACGTTTGCAATAAAAAATGACACGTCTCATGTAAATACTCGAGTCCTTTCGCCTCTCACGTATTAAGGTACTTGATTTAAGTGAGTCCCCTTGCAGCTCACCTATAAGGTACTTGATTTATGTGAGTGCCTTCGACTCTCACTTATCAGAATACTTGATTTACATGAGTCCCCTCGCCTCATCATCTTTCAATTAAAGTAAATTCTCACGATGATGGCTTTCGACTTCAAAACACTTATTAATCGGCATTTCAAATGACTTCCTACACAACTGAGAAGTGTATCTGCTTGAATTTCGGTACAGGCATTTTTTATTTGCTCAATCATATTCTCACGTGTTGTTGATCCTTGTTTGTAAACTTTGTCTTTGAGACAGTCCCACAAAAAGAACTCTAACGAAGTAACATCTGGTGATCTAGCAGATCAATTTACCGGACCAACTCTACCGATCCAGCGACCATTGAAATCAAGACTAAGTAAAGTACTTCACGTGCTACCACCGAATAGGGTGCTGCAGAACCATCATGTTGAAACCAGATGTTCTGTCGCACTTCTAAGCCTCAGTCTTCATTTAATGTTGGCAGTTCATTTTCCAAATAGTAGGCATATGTTCTCAGTAGGAGAAATCGAAAAAAATTGAATTTCGCCGATTACAGTGCCATCTACCATGAACCGAAAAAAATATGTCAGACAAATCCTACGACTACAAAATTTCAAAGCTACCCCCTCGCCACACCTATCAGGGGGGGAGGTAACAAATTTTTGCACTAATCTATTTCCACTTAAGAATGATTAAATTTTGATTATGGACATTTAATTCGTAGACTGATTTTTCAAGATATATTAGAACGTTTCAGGTTAAAAAAATCAACCAATATATTTATTTGCGTAATTGACAATACATAATAATCTAGTCATATTCAACACTTTTGTCACTGTCGTTTCAAATTATCATTATTTCTAAATATTTTATGTTTTTTTTTTATATTATTTTGTTTTATTAATATTTATTAATTCCATTCGCAAGGAGGCTACCTTAGGATGAAACAATCCTGGGTAAAATATGCAAACAGAGAGATCTCTTTGTAGTAACTGTTTTTTTGGTGTTGATCTTCGTCAAGGGTGATGATGGAGGAACAAAAACGCAATATATTTCTTCGAATGACTACATTATTTAACTATATTTTTATTTTCCATTTTGGATCATTATTTATTACTAGCTATTTACTAGATATTGATGATGCAATTCAATGCAAGTTGGGGAAGAATCTAGCCCATAGGGTAGCTGTTTGTCGCAATGCCAACTGTTAGAAATCTTTTTGTGGGGTTAAAAATATCTCTTGCGTGCCTAGATTTCTGGTATCAAGAACAATGATTTCAATCTCACATCAACATTAAGACAAAACTGCTTTAATTGTCTGAAAATCTAAATAAAATTCTTGACCTTAACACCCTGTGTGTACCTCCCTTAAAAACATTTTTTTAAGTTCAATTTGATGTTCTGTTAGGTACTTAAAGATCATGAGATGTACATTTGCGTGTCGTAATACATTGAATCGAATATATAATTATGAAATAATTATATCGTAATACTGGACGCAAATGAATCAATCAATGAAATAATGTAGTCACTAATGAACAACAAACCACAACAGTAATTTCAGGGTACCTGTAAATGTACCATAATGTATTGTGGTGTCATTTACTTTTCATGAAAATAATTGTTGCTAAGCACACAAAAGAATTCCAATTATAATTTAAAATTCCAAATCCGTGTCAAGGTAAAAAACAGGTAAAGCATTAATAACAACACGACAATCTCCTAAGGCAAATATGGGATTTGAAGCTTTGCGTTACTTGCAACAGGTAATTTATGACTGGGAAAATGCGGAAGATGCGGAAGGCGTAACCCAATAAGAAGCTTCTCTCAGGGAAAGATAGTAATTTATTGTTTCCACGAAAATACTCTAATAATAGTATAAAAGCAGTAGTAATTTGTTAAAGATGTATTTCAGTGTAATTACAATATTTGCAATAACTAGGTATAAAAATAAAAACGACGTAATGTACAGGGTGTAATTAAACAGCTTGACCAAACTGTGAAGGTGAATTTTATGTCAAAAATAAATTATGTTCAGAGGGTCCCTTAATTTGGTCGCTAAATTTCTACAGAGTATTTCTTGATAAAAATTAACAAAACAGTTGCAACACCAAAGCGAACAGCTGATTGTGAGATATCAGTACAAAATTTGGTACTATCTTTGGGTATTGATGACTCATTTACAGAGAGTAATAAAAAAAATAGGTTGCTTTAATACTACCTTGGAAACCGCAAGTTTAAACCATGTAGAATGAAAGAGTTATCGATGGTAACTGAAAATACTATTGCTCTTGAAAAATTTTGCTTAAGAATCCGATTTTCGAGTAAAATTAAAAAACTGTGATGCCATTTTCACACACAACTCAACTTTTCTAAACACTAACTCAATACGGCTATTTAAAACTTCCAAGGGTTGTACGCACTCATGCAATAAAACAAAAGAAAGAAGAAAGACAAAAAAATTATATATTTTTTTATCAAGGTAGCTTTGAAAAAGTAAGTTCCTCTGTTTAAATTTTTTGGTACACTCTACAAATATGAGTCATCAATGGCCAAAATCGTATTCCAGATTTGGTATTGATATTTCAAGTGCTTTAGAAGTTTAAGAAAAAAAATGTCAGCAGATCTTCCGCAAGTTGATATATGTTCAAAAAGGAAAAGAATTTGAACTTTTTGTGTTTAAATATAGACTGTTCTAGAAATATATGCCAAAATTTTAGCCACGTATTTAGTTCATCAAAAAAAAACAACTTTGTCTAATAATTTTTTTGAAGACTTTTGAAACTTTTGAAATTACATGACATTCTGAATTCTATCACAAAACATTTGTTAAAATAATTAAAGTATAAAAAAATAAGTAATTTTTTATGTCATGCAATTTTTGTGTACTTATAAAATATGACGTTTAAAAAGAAATTTATGCAGATTTCAAAAGTCAAAAGATATGTAAATATCTAGGTTGTGAAATTTAAAAAATATAACTAGTTTTTAATTAAAAAATTTTGTGTCCTCCAATCATCAGTCTGCGAGGTTACATATCTTTTACATACCCAGATTTTTAATATCGAAGAGCATTATTTGAATATTTTTAAGAAAAATTTATTTGAATTACCTTAATAATTTTAAAATAAAGTAAAATATTAGAGCTAATAAGAAAATACTTATTTTTAGAAAATAAAGTAATTAAAAGGACAAATATTTGATACGTAAATAAACTGTGTGTATCAATACTTTTGACACTGCCATTTCAAAACTTAATTTTTTCTAAAAGTGTTGTGTTTTGTATATAATTCTGTTCTATTAATATCTATTAGTAGGGCTATCAGAGAGAGCCGCAATTCAATGGTGCGCCAAGCGGGTCAACCGAGACATGCGTGAGCCCTTGCCTCAAAATGCTTTTCACGTTCACGTCACGGTAGTACTCGAATACAGTGTATCCCACCGGGAATCACCGCAATCGATATTTAGAGAAGTACTTATTTGAAAACATTGAAAATTTGGCAACTTATTAAAGTCAGTGGGGGAAACACAACTAAAATATTTTCAAGGTCATAGCACTTCCGGTTATAGCGGAATTCATCTTCGTTATTTTAAATGGAACACCCTATATATTTTTGCCTTTTTGGATTCTACTTGGAATTTTAAGGTCACTTTGTATAACAAACCTAGTTGCTAAAATTTATAGTTTCTTAGATATTGACATTCTTATGAAAAATTTGAAAGATGCAAAGTTGTGCGGGACACCTTGTATTTTATTTCAGTAATTAGATATCAAGTTGAGATTTGGTATATGAGTAGAACACGTACGGAACAACCTTACACAATATTCATAAATTAGAAAACAAAATACCGAGTGTTTAATTTTCGACTATACATTTTGATAACTTCAAAGAGTTATAACTTTGTTAGCTTAAATGGAACATCCTGTATTTTTTTTGGCCTATCCTGTGCAGAAATTAATTATTTTTTATGTGATGTAGGCATTGTAGGGGCTATGGTTACAACTTTTAGAGATCATTGCAATTTTTACTTTTATTTTTCAATTATTCAGATTAACTTTATCAAAATGAGTAGGGACAATTGTTATTGTTCCCGGAAACTCTTTTCGAAATTTCCATAGGTTTCTAAGAACAGTATAGAACAATCTATAAGCGTCTAAGAACATCTTCCAGAAACATGAAACAAATAAGTAAACAAATGTATAAACAAATTTCGCTGCAATATGAGTAATACGTGTAGGTATATATTTTTTGATAAATTTTAAAATAATATCGCAGAAGTCTAGAATTCTACACAAAAAAAAGGCTAAATAAAACATCTGACAAAACAAAAAGTTATTCCAACTTTATAAAAAGAGACCAAAATGAAAAACGTCCTCTCTCTTAAACTAATCAAAATAATTCAGTTTTCACTAGTCAGTTCTGTTATGACATTTGTTATTTTTCTCAAAAACTGTATATTTACACACACCATGCAACAAAAGCACCAATTGATGGTTTATTATAATTGTAAAATTTTTAATAAGTATACTACGAAATTTACGTCCAGAATGCAATGATAGTGGAAAACCAAAAACGAAATCTACGCATCAATTTTAAGTAAAATCGTTTCAGTAATTTTTTGCAAATAAAAAACTGTATTTCTTTAAATAAAATAATGTAGCACCTTATTTCCAAAATATAAGGCGAATATACAGGCTGTTACAAATTCGCTTCTCACTACAGGTATCTCGGAAACGGTAAGAGGTACGAAGTAGCTTAAATGGGAGCAAAGTTGCGTAATCAGGGGACCAATATTATGCCTCTAAAATATCAAGGCTAACATGATTAGTTTTTGAAGTATTTGAAAAAAAACGAAATTTTGGAAATCCGTTTTTGTTTAATTTCATCCTTGTTTGAGGTGATATTGAAAAAAGAAGAACACTTTCTCATGGCCACTTTTTGCTCTCTATCGAATAGCATAATCAATTTTTATATGTAACGTTTCGTCTCTCCAGGACGATCATGAACTTCATTTTTTTAAATACGACCCTAGAAATTTTATTACATTTTTGCAAGTCTTCATGATCCCCAATACTGTACTGCCTCAGTCCGAACCAGATTCACAAGTTTTGTCTCGAAAAATTCATCTTCAGTGTATTCGTTCTAAATTTATCTAAATTTTTTACGAAGACGAAACGTTACATATAAAAATTGATTATGCCATTCGATAGCGAGTAAAAAGTGGCCATGAGAAAGTGTTCTTCTTTTTTCAATATCACCTCAAACAAGGCTGAAATGAAACAAAAACGGATTTCCAGAATTTCGTTTTTTTTTTCAAATATTTCGAAAACTAATCATGTTAACCTTGATTTTTTAGTGGCATAATGTTAGTCCCTGATTACGCAACTTTGCCCCCATTTAAGCTAGTTTGTATCTCTTACCGTTTTCGAGACCCCTGTAGTGAGAAGCGAATTTGTAACAGCCTGTATATTATTTATATAATCCTTTTTTGTTTATTTGAATTGTAGTATCCGTTTTTCCAAGGATTTTAAATATATTTCTAATTACATGGCTACCATCACTAACGACTCCAGTTCATATTTTGCCCCAAACTGCAAATGCCGAACAAGTGAAGTAGATTTGCACGGATATACGAGGTATTCAACATAAAAAAATTAAATTAACACCGTGCTTTTGTTTCGTAAATGGCAGCTTTTCTAATGGCAGTAATTGTAATAGATAGAAGTGTTGCTGCTGAAATATCTATTTTATATCAAGCACGACGTTAACGTTCTCGCGATCTTAATAAATACAAAAGACACATTTTGTGAAATAATGGAGAAGTAGTAATTACGTTCCATGCGAATAACTCGGTGATTGATATCGCAATTAAATTATGTATTCATTTAAACTGAAACGTTTCACAATTAAATTTAATCCGATTTTAAATCCAGTTCCAAGCGCAGACAATAATTTTCAGTGATGACAGTTAAATTTGAATTTATAGTTGGCACGACAATCCGTTTTATCCTTTGCGTTTGCCCGTTTACTAGGTATTTTTTGCATATTACTATCTTCAGAAGTTAAATTAATTTCTTTGGTAAACTGAGTATCTTTGCAACACAAAAATACATTCCTAGCGCAGTCAGTTTGATAAAATTTACTACAGCATTTTCAGTTACCGGGATATTAGTTTTTAAATTTTAGGAAAGTCCGAAATTATCAATTCTAGATTTTTGTACCATAGTCCAAAATGTTAGTTGATATTAGTTTTTATTTTTTTATTATATTTTATCTTAATTGCCGCAAATGCCGAATATCAGTTATTATATAGAATTTGACTGTTATTCAGCAAAATGGTAAGTTTTGCTTTTCAATCGTATATCATATTACTGTCAAACACAGAACACTTAATAATACAGGGTGGCCACATGAAAACGAAACAGAGCCATTTTCAGGAACTACGTCAAGATTGTAGAAAAACGCTCAGACCCGTCGATTTTAGATTAAACGGGGACATTCTTTGCTGGTATTTTTGACTCCTCCACTTTCACCCCCAAGCAAGGATAAGCATCACCCCAAAATATTTAAATGGCATTGGGGGTTCAGTAATATTTCTTTTGAAAGCTATTACAATTCTCTTTACAACAGACTTTAAATTTTATAATTCCGCCCAATACTTATTAAGAATTTTGATTTTAAAGTTGAAACTTATGTACAAACAATTAGTAACGGTAAAAATGTCAGTCATTCGAGTTAAGTACGCCAATGGTATAAATTTAGTATTTCTTGCGTTACATTGGTTTTTGGCGATTTGTTATCACTTTCGTAAAAAAAAACACAATTGTAAAAAACAGAAATGAATGCTATACACACACAATGAACGTAAAATTAGTGGATTCCAAATTATTTTCTAGTATTATTTGGAAGCGTTGGTTGGTAGTTTATTTAATTGTGTTTTTGAAAATTAAACACTATGGTTTATTCCATTGCGGAAAGGGTAGATATCATTTCGCTTTACTTTATGAACAATAAATGTGCGAATAGAACAGCTCAGCTATTTAATGAACAACATCAAGATCGACATGTCAGGAGGAAGTATGTTCTAGAGTTAGTAAAAAAATTTCAAGAGACAGGGAACGTAGCCAATAAAAAACGAGAAATTGAAAAACCTATAGTTAATGAAGCTAGTGAAGTTGCAGTTTTGGGACAAGTTCATCTTGATCCTACATTAAGTACGAGGCAGCTGGCATCTGTGTCTGGGATCAATCGAACTAGCATACAAACCATTTTGAAGAAGAATAAATTCCATCCATACAAAATACATTTAGTCCAGGAACTTCATGAGGATGATTATGACCGCCGTTTGCAATTTTGCGAAATAATGAGTGAGCGAGCAGGGAACGATCCACAGTTCCTTTTTAACATCTGTTTTTCTGATGAATGCAGTTTTTTCTTGAACGGGACGGTAAATCGTCACAATTGCCGCTATTGGTCCGATTCAAACCCAAGAGTTTTTCACGAGGTGCATACACAGCAACCGGAAAAATTAAATGTATGGGCTGGAATTTTCGGTGACCGGCTGGTGGGTCCTTTTTTTCTACCTGGTAATTTGACTGGCCAAATGTATTTGCAATTACTGGAAGACGCTATTGACCCTGCCTTGACTGATATTATTGAAAATGTTCCAGAGTATGATGAAGATCATTTGATTTTTCAACAGGACGGTGCTCCTCCGCATTATGCGTTAATTGTCCGTCAGTATTTGGACCAACGTTTTCTACGGAATTGGATTGGGAGAAGAGGCAGCATTGAGTGGCCTCCACGATCACCGGATTTATCGCCCCTTGATTTCTTTTTGTGGGGATACCTAAAAAGTAAAATCTATAAAACACAGCCAGCGTCGCTGGAAGATTTGCGTCAAAGAATCGTCGACGAATGCCGTCGAATCACTCCGGAAATGCTTCGGAATGTGCGCGAACGTTTCGAACAAAATCTTTATTCTTGTATGGAAGCGGGCGGTCATCAGTTTGAACATTTAATCAACTAAGTAGTAAGTAAGCAACTAAACATAATTTAAATTTTAAAATGTAAATTTTTTTCAAAGTATTGGGCGGAATTATAAAATTTAAAGTCTGTTGTAAAGAGAATTGTAAGAGCTTTCAAAAGAAATATTACTCAACCCCTAATGCCATTTAAATATTTTGAGGTGATGCTTACCCTTGCTTGGGGGTGAAAGTGGCGGAGTCAAAAATACCAGTAAAGAATGTCCCCCTAATCTAAAATCGACGGGTCTGAGCGTTTTTCTACAATCTTGGCACAGTTCCTGAAAATGGCTCTGTTTCGTTTTCATTTGGCCACCCTGTATATTAATTTATATCGCACTCATTTCCTGTGAGATGAACGTCTTTAATATTTCTAAAAATGTCTTTGTTCAAGGAGTCTGTTTCGTAGTAGTTTTCCATGCCTACAACAAACGAATAAGTTCGGTTGCAAACAGTTTGGCGCTTGTGGTTGAAAATATAGCCAGTAGTATGATCTCAACTTATGTTTATTTTTACACACTTCGCTTGGTTTTGGGTCCTCCGAGATGTTACCTGTGAGAGCTTCCGTATATTTCTATTCACTGAGGAATATTTGATTCTACAGCACATATATCAGCACGAAATTTGAATATACACGGAAAGTGTATTGCAGATAATGGGTTTTTGTATGCCTGGGGAAATTTCTATCCACAGTTTTCAATCGGCTGGAAATAGTTGAAATTTGCATAATTTCGCGAAATATTTCTGTAGGATAAATGAAGGACTGTTAAACAAAGTTAGTGGACAATTGACATTTGATGCGTTAAAGATACAAGGTAGACATACATAATATTTGATGTAGTAAAGTACTGAATTAAATTAATACACAAGATATTCAGGGTGTTTGTAAATAAGTGCGAAATATTTAAGGAGTGGTTAACGAAGTTATTTTATGAAAAAAACTTCATATAAATGTTGGTCGAAATATGCTTCGTTTCCGAGATACAGTGGTGAAATTTAAAGTTTTTATTTATTTTTATTAATTATTTCAAAGAGCTTTAAAGATATTGACTCGAAATTTGATAAACGCTTCGAAGGGATAAATGTACATTTTTTGGGGTGATACGAACATTTTTACTTGCACCAGTGGCGTTTGTGCGAGATAACTTTTTGAATAAAAAAAATGGTACGCTACTGACTTTTTCCCGTTTTGATATTTTTTTAGAAAACCAATTCTGAATGAAATTGGTCACCTCAATTTTTTTTCGTAGAATGCACCGTTTTTAAGGAAAAAATAAAACATATTTTATTGTAAGTTTTGTTAATAATATTTTATATCTTTTTATAAAATAAGCCCTTTGGCTCTTTTAATAAAACGTTATTATGGTCAAAGTAAAAGTGCAATTCAAAATTGAAAATAAAAAATTGATATAAATGTCGGTAAAAAATTCTTCGATTTCGAGATACAGGATGTTCCAAAAATTTAATTTCAATGTTGTCTTCTTGAAAACGAATAACGATTTGTTTACGGATTCAAAGTCAGTATCAAAAGAGCTTTCAAACAATGTATCGCACGCCCTGTAGTGCCATTTGAAATTTCAAAGTTGATACCTACGAAATCGACGTGTTTTTGGAATTTTTTCAAAACTTCATATTAAACGAAATGTTCAGGTGGAAAGTTTTATATGGGACACCCTGTATATACATATAGAGTAATTTATTATTAATATTATTTTGTGCTGTTTGTGCATTTTCAAAATTAAATTTATATTAAAAATATATCAATATGGTTATAGTTTTTATTGTATTATATTACATATACCTAAATTGTAGATATATGTTCCTGTTTTATTACAGAAGAAAATTAAATACAAGCATTAAACGTTAGAACAACTAATATAATTCTTTTATCACAGGAAATAAGATTTATCTAAAATTTATCGTGTTAATTAAACTAATAATAAAAAAATATCTTTGGATATGACTCTTTATTTTCATTGTCTTGAATTATCTTATATTTAATACATTTTCTTTGGTCAGTAACTTTCGATAAGATTTTTCACTCTGTAGCGCAACAATTTTTACACTCTTATACAACAAGAGTTTAAATGATTATTAGGAAATACTTATCTTGGCATATATTTCTAAATAATGTTTCGAAACATTGTTTTTTTGTATACTTCTCTGCGTGTGCTGTGATTTGCTGTCTATTAGTTTGTAAGCAATATTTTCTTATTTCTATTTCTAGTTTCTAGTTGATCTTTCTGTGTCATATTTTATACAAAATCTTTACAGTCCCAATTTCACACAATTTTATTATTAAGAAACCAAGTATAAAAAAACAAAACTGCATATTTAATGAGAACTCCACAAAGTTCTTGAAAAACTTTTATCTAGAAGTTGAAAGTTAAATCTATAAAATGTATCATTATACTCACAAGTACATAATTTATACAACTGAAATGCACAGAACTCCACAACATTGTGTTTTCAACTTCCCAGTTGTTAAATAATGCTAACAAAATCTTCTCACACAACTACGTGCAAATTTTTGCTCAAAGGAGTTTTCTAAGTACATAAAGTGTGAATAACTTTGAGCGTAAAATTAACAGTCAGTCCTACTGTGTACCTTCAATATTAGTTATTCATTCATTATTTCTCCAATCCTTTTAAATTCAAAATCTTAAGTTAGACATTGACTTTTAATTAATTCAAATATTCAAAGTCAGACAAACTTTCCATGCGGATCTATTAAGCATATTCATTGTCAATACGAACAATGGCTTAATCCATTTTCCAAAATCGCATTGGGAATTAGGATTCTGTGATTAATAGAATAGATTGAAAAAGACACTGTTCAATTATTGGCCGTGCTTTAAAGTCGATCTTTTGTATAGCCCATTGAATTGTCAACAAAGGAACCGACAAACAATAATAGAAAGGAGCAGAGTTCAACCAACAATTTACGTTTCCTCGCTGTACTATGCTTTTCATATCACCACCCTCGTTCGTCTTCCATTTATGTTTTCTTTTATTAAAATCTTTAGAAACGTTATCGCTCACGTAAACGTACAGATTTTATTTACGCCGGCGAACATTAAATATAAAATACTGCATCAAGCGTCTCTATACAAACTTGTTCAGTGACGTCGAAAAGTAAGAAACAAAATAAATAGGTCCACATACTGTCTTTCAAAATTTATACAATAAAAATTTTCATGGAAATGTCCGTCCTAGTATTATTTTTTTAATAACTGGGGATTTAAAATTGCCATCATACTTTTTAAAAGAGTTTTAACAGGCATGATGACAGTAACCAAGAATCTCTAAAATTATGTATTTATCTAATGAAATATGATTCATGGATTATAAAAAACGTATTTATCTTAATGAGATTGACAATATTTTTGATAAAATAAAACTACAAAATACAGCAAACCGCCATGATAGGTTGAACACCAATAAGACCGAATTACGTCATATCTATGCAAATGTCATTTTGTGTCATTTGTACTTCGACATTATCCACAGTATTTATCTTCGTTTAAATATTTTGTGTTTCCCAACTATCAGTTGCTTAGTTTGTGTTACCAAAACCATAATCAGGAAACGTTAGGTACTTGAAAAGTTTCTAAAAGAAGGAAAGAAAATAAAGCTCAACAACTGCGAGTTAGTAACTCGCGTAACTTGTGTTCAAAAGTTTATCCATGCATAAATTGGTGCTGAAATAGAAAGAATCTCTAAAATTATGTATTTATCTAATGAAATATGATTCATGGATTATAAAAAACGTATTTATCTTAATGAGATTGATAATATTTTTGATAAAATAAAACTACAAAATACAGCAAACCGCCATGATAGGTTGAACACCAATAAGACCGAATTACGTCATATCTATGCAAATGTCATTTTGTGTCATTTGTACTTCGACATTATCCACAGTATTTATCTTCGTTTAAATATTTTGTGTTTCCCAACTATCAGTTGCTTAGTTTGTGTTACCAAAACCATAATCAGGAAACGTTAGGTACTTGAAAAGTTTCTAAAAGAAGGAAAGAAAATAAAGCTCAACAACTGCGAGTTAGTATCATTAGTATCAGTTAATATCAAAAAGACTGTTTGTGATCAAAAGTTTATCCATGTATAAATTGGTGCTGAAATAGAAAGAACACTCCTGCGACATATTTTTGAAAAAACTCGTGTTAACTGATGAAGATGACATGGAAGTTGAAGAAGAGACGAGACCAACATCAATGCTGTTTTTGGCATGAGATGTGGCACAGTGACGGCCTCACGAACGTTTGAATTTAGTCGGTGCAAAACCAATGATACAACTCTGATCACGTTAATAATGGGAGGAAAAATCTCAGACGCATCGGCCATGAAACGCGATGAAAACTGAACATCATAGAACAGTTTTTCAAAATCTGTCATCATGCCTATTCTGAAATGACACAATTTCTACAACATGGCTAATGGAAATATATTTTTTAATATTACTCAAAAACTCTCTTGTACCAAAATCTTACAAGAAGGTAAAAGTGCTTTCACGGGAAACGACACGAGGTCAACTTCAAAGGTCAGTTAGGGGTCAAAAAAACTCATTAAAAAAATATTTTAAACAAAAGGTTCAAATTTTTCGGTATAGAATCGAAATAAGCAATAAAAAAATATACTATTTTGTTTGAAAAAACGGATTTCTGGTCCGAATGGGCTACTTCTGGTCAAAACCGGAAGTAGAAAACATCTCCAATGGACCTGACAAGGTCCATTTACTATTAGATGACTTTGAATTTTGCATTTCGATTAATATTCTAGACCAGGAGTGCTTAAACCAGGGGTCGGCAAGTAATTTTAGGTGGGGTCCGGATACTTTTGAAAATTTTTAACGAGGTCCAGAAAAAAATTCATATTTCTTATTTTTTATTTTAATTTGGACTCAAATTTAATCTGCTTACTAACCATTAAAAACTCACACAATTGTAAAATACTAGAAAAAATGATAACATTGGCACTTAAACGTAAAAAACATTTTTTAAAAAAATTATTCGAGTAATTTATACTTTCAAAAAATTTTTGGCGGTCCAGTATTTTACCTTCCGCGGTCCGGACCTGGACCGCGGTCCGCCAGTTGTCGACCCTTGGCTCAAACGGTCGATCGCGTCGCGATAGCATCATTCTCTACATTCGCCAAATAAATTATAACATTTTAACAAACTGACGAATATTGTAACTTTCATGAGCTATCCGTTTTCTTGAGAATACCTTGTAAAATGTGCTACTGAAATATCAAACACCTTCAAGCAACTTGTCTATTTGTGGAAAATGAGATATTACAGATGATTTCAGATATACATCTCAAAGCAAAAATAAATTATCAAAAATTTTGGTCTTTTATATCTGAAGATAAATATCCAGGTTTAAAACAAATTGCGCTTTAAATAACCGGATTGTTAGGATCAACTTAACTATACGAATCTGCGTTTTCTGAAATGAAAATTATTAAATCCAAATATGTACGCTGACGACATGCAATGCCATGCATCGACATCCAAAAATGTCGATACTTCTTAGTGACATATAATTATCATTGCTATTATATACCTATGTATAATTTATATGTGCAATAAGAAATTTTAGTTACATTGTAGTTTTTTGTACCTAGTAGGTAGAATTCAGATTTTGATTGACCAGTAACCAAATGACCACAGCGACATGCCCATATCACCTGTTATGCTACAGCTCAGCTCTATTCCCCCCACCCTCCCCCTTACTTTTTGGTGGCGATCACTTGCCGCTCATTTTTTTGCGGTAGATCGCCAATAGTACAAGTCTGAGGACCCCTATTCTAGACTTTAGAAGTGGTTTTGCTCACTGGGTATAGGACACGCTACAATTCTTTTTTTTTTGTTATCGTCGCTGTCGCATATCGTCTTGCCAGAAGCTTAAAAATTCTATCTTTAGTACGTTTTAATATTTACCGGAACCGAGTAGACGACAGGACCACTACATTATTAAAGAACGAATATTTTTGCACGTTTATTGACATTAGTTTAATTAGCAATCCCAATTCTGCATTTTAAATAATCTATTTCAAGAATTCAAATGAATTTTACATATTGGGCAGTATAATATCGCACAAAAAATATCTTGCAATATTACCATGCATCTAGAGAGGCCTTAAGCATTTTTTACTGAACTGGACAAATAAACCATCCAGTCGAAGCTCGGCTCATTTTCATTTTGTATTGTGTATAGTTTTTATGACTAATGACAGTAAGAGCTAGTGGTTTAAACTAAATTACTAGGCGCTCAGAGGAAAAGTAATTGCAACGAAGGGAGTTAATACCAACTATCTTGGTGTAGAATTAGTCAACCTTTAAATTTTATGGTACCTTTATATAGTAGTTACTTTTATTGCAGATAAGTTTAAATTTTACCTTGCAACAAAGTTGGCTTTTCACAAACAATGTAAAAACATGTTGCAAAAATTATGTGATGAAACGAAATACGTAGAGAAATGTATTATAAAGAGCTTTTCACGTTTTGAATGAATAATTTAATAAATCCAATTATAATGCTTACAAAGAAAGTAAATATAAGAAATAATTAAAAATTAATCTGTCAAAATTCAATACAAACCGGAATATTAATTACTGTATTCAAATTTAAAGAAATAAACAATAATTATAATAAAAAAGTATGAAAGTGAAGGTATTAGGCATGCCTTAAATGTTAATATCACTTATATTTGTTTATTCGTAATTCGTAGTTACTAAAATAATAGCGAAGTTTCAGAAAACAATTTACATACAAAATTTAATAAAATCAGCCTCATCATTAATGATGATATTACATGAAACTTTGTGGACTAATGCACCGATCAGCATTAAATGTTACTCGCAATATCCACTAAACAGCTAAAATCATCAGTCATCATAACCACCACACACATACAGGTTTTGGACTTATTTAGTTAGAATTAGTCCTTAGTATTTCATACATAAATGAAGCAACTACAATGATGCAGCTATTTTTGTTGTTTTAGCTAGACAAAAGGATTAAGTATGGATGCGACATAGCAAAGTGCTGCTTTTATGAATAATCGCCACTAATCAATGCCGAGACCTTCAAAAGGCAAACATGCCTTATCCGAAAGTTGATAGTTTCGGAAATACAGGGTGTTGAAAGTTAAAATTTTAAATCGTTTTTTTGCGATTATTCTGAAAATATGTAGGCTAGGAACTTGAAAATTTGTGAAACTATATTTTTTTAAGCAACGAATAAGATGCGTGTTGCAATTTCAGCGTTGCTCATAGAGGGCGCCACATACGACCAATTTTACCGAAAATTTAGTGAATGTATGTCTAACATGAAACTTGATTTACCTGAAAGAACAATCATTTTTCCATTAATTATGTACTCTTGTTTCATTTCGGTATCTCTATCCGTTTTCGAGAAAAATCGATTTAACGAACACTATATCTTGATAATACGAGAAATTAAAAGCGAAACAAAGTGTTTCTTCGTGTTATTACAACAATTAACAATAAAACAATAATGATTTAAAGTAATCGTTCGAAGAATCCACTGTTGACACTTTACACAACGTTTTATGAGAGATCTTCGAGTTTGAAACAAAATATTGGGATCGAGTCTGACTTCGTTGGTAACAATTCGTATTCTTTGACATAACTCTTCACGCGAACCAATAGATTCTTTGTAAACTATTTCTTTCATTAGAGACCAAATACCAAATAGAAAAATTAAGGGGATTGACTTCTGGGTGGCCAAGCAAAAATGCTAGCACGGCTTGAAGAAGTTCTACTTTATTTAAGAAGAGACATGTGGTTCATGCACGAGGAGCTCCACCGCATTTTTCTCGGCCAGTGCGTGCATATTTAGATGCAGTTTTTCCAAATCGCTGCATTGGCCATGTAAGCATTTTTGCTTGGCCACCCAGAAGTCTGGACTTCAATCCTCTTGATTTTTCTTTTTGGTCTCGAATGAAAGAGATAGTTTACAAAGAATCTATTAGTTCACGTGAAGAGTTATGACAAAGAATACAAATCGCTACCAACGAAGTCAGACTCAATCCCAATATGTTGTTTCAAACTTGAAGAACTCTCAGAAAACGTTGTGTAAAGTGTATCAGTGTCAACAGTGGATTCTTCGAACAATTACTTTAAATCATTATTACGTATTTCATTTGTTTTATTGTTAATTCTTATAATAACATGAAGAAACACTTAGTTTGTTTCGCATTTAATTTCTCGTATTATCAAGACATAGTGTTCGTTAAATCGATTTTTCTCGAAAACGGATCGAGATCCTGAAATGAAACCAGAGTACATAATTAATGGAAAAATGATTGCTCTTTCAGGTTTTTAATCAAGTTTCATGTTAGACATACAGGGTAAAAAGTTATTAACTAAATTTGGTCGTATGTGGGGCCCTCTGTGAGCAACGATGAAATTGCAACACGCATCTTATTTATCGCTTAAAAAAATATAGGTTCACAAATTTTCAAGTTCCTAGCCTACATATTTTCAGAATAATCGCAAAAAAAACGATTTAAAATGATAACCTTCAACACTGTATTTCCGAAACTATCAACTTTCGGATAAGGCATGTTTGCGACAATAGCCACCATTTCACGTATAGTATCTTCAGCCTACGATTTTCCCATTGTTAATGAATCACCCTGTATTTTCTATTTTTTGAGCTGTTTGACAGACCTTATAACATTACCGACATTTTTTTTTCAATAGGACGCTCTATATTTTATAGTATAAATAGATAGCCCTTCTAAAAAGGTGTGTTTAAAGACTGTGACAAAAAAGTATGAATAACCATATCACTAAATTCGTCTTTAGAAGGACTATCTATTTATACTATAAAATATAAAGCGTCCTTTAAAAAAATATGTCGGTAATTTTATAGGTCTGTCAAACATGGCTCAAAAAAATAGAAAATATTACAGAAAAGTGACATTTTCTATTTACTAATGGACCTGTTGCAGGGATTTTTTTAAATTTGAAAAATATATTAATTTTTTTCCATCATTTTGGCAGTGTATATCTGGTTGTACTGCTGACGAATGATCCTTGGTGTTTACTTAATATTGCGAGTGCTATTAAATAAATGTTGGTCGGAATATTAATCAACAAAGTAATTGTTTACCGCAATATCATCACTTAAAAATTGTTTCATATTTGAGGCGACACAGCTCTTGCTTTCAAAGTAGCTACAAAACAGCAGGTTGCACTCATTTGTACATATTTCACCATGTTATAGTTAGTACATCTATAGGCTCATTATTTTCTATAACAAATTCGAAGTTTATTTAATTATCACTTTAATGTATGTATATAGAACCAGTTCTAGATTATATGAATATTATTTTGTTTAATTCTATCAGATATCAATTTTCAATACAAAATTAGTTATTGCCATTCTGATATTTATGGAGAAGGGACAAGGGATGACAAGGGATATATCTATATAAATGTAATTATTTAATAATATAAAACATAATTTTTATTAAATCAATAAAAAATTATAATTACAACAAAGGCGATATAATTTATATTAAAAAAATCTGCTTTTTAATTCATATCACATGTAAGGTATCAAAAACTGATTATGCTAAAAGTTTTACGGAACAATTCAAAGACATATTAATTCAATATCACTCTTTGATTACAAAGGCATAAAGCGTGGGTGGAAGCTAAATTAAAAAGTCTTCTGAGAAACCGATTGGGTACTACTTTACTCATATTTTTAATATGATAAGTTTGCTCCTAATTTTAGATATTTGGAACTCATGGGAAACAATTTTTGACTTTGTAAATCGGGAAGCATTATTTACTAAAATAGACACAGTTTTCAAAAATAAATTTATGGCTGGTGTGTTTTATTTTAATACGGCGTATTTCGTCACCTTTTTGTTTTCGATCACTCAAAAAATCACAGAACAGTTTTATTTAGATATCCTCAAGTACAAACAGTAAAATCAAGGGTCTATTTAATAAATAAGATTGAACTTTATATTTATTATATTAACACATAGTAATAAAATTGTATAAATTAGAACTATAAACAAAAAAAAAACATCTTTCAAACAAGGCACACGGATGGTTTGGCTTTGTAAACTTATTATTAAATCTGATACACAGTTAAACTGATTTTACAATGGGATAAATTAAAAAAATTGGGGAACCTAAAATTGATCCCCGGGGAACACCAGAAAGGATTTCTCAACTAGTAGAGAACATATTAAGGATATTTGTTGAAACTTGAATTAATGTCTGTAAGTGATAAAGCAAACATATAATACTTAAGTTTAAAACAAAGAAGTTTATGATTAGTTATGTCAAAGATGTTAAAGAAGTCCAATAAAACTGAAACACTTTTATCTTGTACTTGATAAGCCATTAGTGACGGCAATTAAGGTAGTTGAAGTACCACTTCCTCTTCTGAAACCACATTGCGGTTGAGGTAAAAAACTGTTGCTTGTAAAGCAATCATAAACGTGATAATATTAATTTAAAAAATTATGAAAAGAATCGGCGGCATACTAATTGTTATTATATAATATAATAAGTATTTCGTCTTTATATTTGTTTACATTATTTATATAAAATATATGGTAACACTCTTATGTTATGCACTTTATACAACTTTTGATCACAGAAATTCTTAAATAAGTACAAACAACATTAATTAATTTTACTTATAATTATTTAGACATGTTATCTTTAGATATTACTTGTGACAAAATTGATAAACGCAAAACTGAATTTGAACCCCTATTAACTGAAATATTTGGTATTACTTCGGTTTTTCTCAAATTAAATCTAATTAATTCAGTGACTTCTAGTGGAATTACCAGTTCCAATTATAAAGGTCAGCTTTATTGTTGAACTGTTTACAAAGTACTCATTTTACAGTTAACCACTAATTAAATAATTTGTAAAGTACGATCAATCAATTTTAACATGCTATCGACAACGTCCTTTGATGTCATAGAGGACAAAAGTGATTTAATTAGGAATCACAGGCAAGCTATTGTCACAATATTTACTTGTGTCGCTTTATACAATACATCTTGTCAGTTGCAGGACTAATCGGAAATAAATTCATGTCCTGCCATATCCACTGGAGATAATTCAACGAACCCCAAAAAAAAAAGATAATATAACAGGTAAAGATAATATTTTAATATACAGGGTGTCCCGTAATTTCACGTAAATATTAATATTTAAATATTTTTTTTTCGATTTGAGCCCTCCTTGCAGAGATATTCGCGTTTGTGGGGTGAACGAAAAATTCGATTTTCATACTTTCTTCAAAAAGGGCGTAACCTAAAATTTTGAAATTTGGTACGTATGTTCTACTGATGAAAAGTTTTATTTGCACCCTTCATTTCGAAGTGGTTGAAACAAACAACCCTTCCTGATGTTTTGTTCAGAACTTTTTTCTGCATGGCTATGGATCAAAATTAAAATTACGGTTTTGTTGCCATATGAATTTAGAAAACATTTAGAAAAACATTAGCATTAAGGTTTCATAATTGGCAAAAGACTTGTGAAGAACTTGATCTGCAAATAAACGGCAATCGTATGACAATAGGTACAGAAAGTGTTAAATTTTTAGGGCTTTATATTGACGAATGTTTAACGTGGAAGTCTCATTGTGAGCATATAATTACGAAATTAAATTCTGTACTTTATCAGTTTAGAAATCTTAGAACAGTTGTAAACATTAATCAACTAATAAATCTATATTACGCTGAAGTTGAATGCCGATTGCGATATGGAATATGTTTTTGGGGGCAGTCTTCAATGTCGGGTAATGTTTTTGTCGCACAAAAAAAAATATTGAGAGTAATGTTTCATATGCCATCTTTTGTTAGCTGTAGGGATTTATTTATAAAACATCAAATTTTAACAATGCCATCTCTTTTAATATATGAGCTTTGTTTGTATATACATAATAATCGGGACAAATTTATAAAACATGATAATATCCACTCTATAAATACAAGACAAAAAAATAATTTTTATGTACCTTTTTGTAGGTTAAATGTTGCCAGCAGATCACCCAATTACTTGGGTCTAAAAATTTTCAATAAGTTACCTTCTGAACTAAAAAGTTGCTCATCGACTGGACTGTTTAAAAAGCGCTTAAAGCAGCATTTAGTATACAAAGGATTTTATAATATTAACGAATACTTTGATGTATAATGTATGTGTATTTGTTGTTTGTTAAAGTGTTATTTTGTGTGTTTAGTATTTACGAATTTTATGTAGTTTTTACACCGCTATTGACAATTCCAATACAATTTGTAAATTGTCTAATCGAAATAAAGAAATTGAAATTGAATTGAAATTGAAACTTGTCTTGCTCTTTTAATTTTTCCGAAAAATTAATACTTTCTGAGTAAAAAAATTATTTTTTATCAATTACCATCCTTTGAAACTGGAAATCATAATAAATAAAAACACATATCGGGCGGGTGGTCATTTTAATGCTTAATAATTTAAACTAAAACTCAAAAAGTACATAAGATATAAATAAAAAACCATTACACACCATATTGTGTTCAAAATGTCTTCCGTCGGATGTTTCAGAAAATTGCAATCTTCTAATGAAATTAAAATGAACACTACGTAGCGTTTCCACTGAATTTCGGATTGCTCTGCCAATATTAAAAAAAAGTCTAAGGGATTGAGGTCTGGGGACCTCAGTGGCCAACTAATAGGCGCGTCTTGACCTCTACCAATCCATCGCTGTGGAAAATTGTTATGAAGCCATTGTCTTACAGCTAAAGTATAATGCGCGGGATTTCCATCGTGCCCCATTCAAATAAATGGTTATCTAAAAAGTTCAATGACTGCTGTCCACCTAAATGTCTTAGCAGTATAAAGGGCCCTATTAAATATTCTCCTGTAATACCCGCCTACAGGTTAACTTCAAAATTGTGTTCATAGCGTCCAGCCATTAAAGCATATGGATTTTTATCTGCCCATTGATGCGTAAGACCCGCTCTAAAATAGGCCATAGAATACCCCCTGTCAATATTTATGTGGAATTACGGTACACCCTGTATAACACTAAACCACATACATTTATTTGAATAGTTTATATTGATAATCGTTTTCAATGTTGGTAAAGTTGATCTTTGACAGCACCATACTCATATTATAAAACAAATGGGTTGTTTTAATTTTTTGGATTTAAGTATGGAATACTCGATGAAATTCAGAAAAATTGAGCGTCAGAAAAAACCTATTTTTTTTTTGTCAAAAAATTGAATGAAAACAAGGAAAATCACACAAAATTGTATTTTTATTACAATCCAGAATATAAAGTAGCTATCATGTTTGCCAATATAAATTCAGAATCTGTTTAGTTTGCGCGTATATTGAAACTCGGTTAAAAACAATGTAAATATTATTTTTTAGTTATAGAGAACTGATATTCTGTTTCATTTTGTTGTTTACTCATGAAAAATAATCATGTTCCTTTGTTGTTTTAAATAAAATATTAAATTTACCTTTTGTTAATTTGTATTGTAGTTTCGTCTCTAACTTCACCATTCGTAATTTTTGTTTCTGCCCCAGTTCCATGCCTACTGTGTGAAAATTATATTAAGCATTTTTTAATAAAAAGAAACTGAATTTAATTATACAAACATATCCCATTTGCTAATACCAAAATTTCATTTTTGTAAATCATTCACTTTAATAAATATAATTTAAAAAAAAAACAATATTTGGAACACTGCCAATAATTATTCTCATGTTAGAAAGACGTTATTGGAAAGATATGAAAATTTGGACTATATCATTTATTGACAATGATAAACACATTTCAAATAAATGGTCCTACGAGATTTATATTATCAATAGCTATTTAGTAATTTTTATTTAATTTTATCATTATAACATAGCGGACAGCTACAGTGATAGTCTTTATTTATCATTGCATTCACAAGTACCACATTGTCTAAAACAATAGATAGTAACTAACCAATTTCTTTGTCACTACAAGAGCATCTTTTGTTAAAACCAAACTGACCCAAAACGGTTCAAAATTAACTATTTTAAAAATTGTACCTACTAAAGCAAACCGATATATTATGATTACAAAAATGACAATGATTATGTAAATTAAAGTGTATCTAATATGATTTTCCAATTTTTAGGACAGTTTTTTTTTTAATCAATAGACCGTGGTGAATATAGGGAGAAATAAAAATTACATATAATAATGTAGATTTCATCAAGCACTCTATGCTGAACAAAATATATGAAGAAAATTCGGAAATGAAATACTGTTTTACTTCATTTTAATGGTACCTATTAAACTATTTTTTTAATAAGTTCTAAAAATCCCTTTGCAAGAAGAAACCGGATTACGCTCCTCATCTCGCAGCTGACAGGATTCAGAATAGCGGCACTTATTTCAACACGCCACTACAACAACAGTTCTCAACTGATTGAAACAGATGAGCGCGTTTTACTCTCAACGCCTTGTCCAGTGTTGCTAACTTCATCAAAAACAAAATTCACAGAGCATCAGAGTATCAGTACTCTTACTTTGTGGATATGCCTCGTATACGATCTAATGTGATCTAAAATACGAAGGTGGTGGCGGTTCAAAGTGGAACACACATTTGCATGTAGTCCATAGAACAGGTATTTCCAGCAATATCACCAGTTAATTAATTGATATATTGACATTTTATTAAGCCGTTAAAAATAGCGCATTTAAAGTTGCTTTCTATTCTATTACAAAATTGTAAGTTAAAAAAATATGTCATAAAGTCATAATGTTATACTAATTATAACAAATTATATATGTATTTATTTAAATAAATCTTTTCTGGTAAAAATCACTATAACTGTAAAAAAAAAGAATATCTACTTATAGGTACCTGTTTTTTTAAATATCTTTATTTTCTCATAAAAGTAAAATTAAAATATGTAACAGTCATGAAATGGGCGTTATATTATCGTAATAAAAATATTACGTGAAACGTTTTCTCCGGGGAATGCCCCAAAGAAAGCTTTCCTCGCTCCTGAAGGTTTACATTGTTTCAGTCCTTCATATTTTAGTGAATAATAAACTGAAAACTTCGCATCTCTCATATTTACATCAAGTTTCGCTACCAATTTGTACTTCTTCCATATATGCCATAATGTAAGGCTTCAGGAAGCAGCGGGTATAGGGGAATAAATTGAGTTTGGTGTTTGTGGTTTGTTTTTTGTTAAGCTGAGCAAATATGCCCTCCCGTTTATCGTTTGCATACGCTTATAAATTCAGTTTGTAGAAAAAATGTATCTTGTTAGCACATCGGATGCCAAAAGCAGGAAGTCTGGATAAAATGTTTGTTTTTATAAACGATCAGAATATATGAGAAGCGAACTTGCAAAACGCAGTTTTCCAAACTTTNAAACTTCGCATCTCTCATATTTACATCAAGTTTCGCTACCAATTTGTACTTCTTCCATATATGCCATAATGTAAGGCTTCAGGAAGCAGCGGGTATAGGGGAATAAATTGAGTTTGGTGTTTGTGGTTTGTTTTTTGTTAAGCTGAGCAAATATGCCCTCCCGTTTATCGTTTGCATACGCTTATAAATTCAGTTTGTAGAAAAAATGTATCTTGTTAGCACATCGGATGCCAAAAGCAGGAAGTCTGGATAAAATGTTTGTTTTTATAAACGATCAGAATATATGAGAAGCGAACTTGCAAAACGCAGTTTTCCAAACTTTTCAAATATAATTGGCTTTAGATTTCTACGAAGTTAGGCTCTCTTGGACTTTCATACATACTCACAATCAGTGATACGCAACTATTACTACTAAAGTGCTTAGATATACAAACCGTACCATTGGCATTAAACAGCAACAAACATTTTATACAGAAGACAAACAAACTGCATGTTGTACAGCAGTGTTACATTCACCTAGAAGATACTTCACGAATGAGAAACCATAAAGTGTACTGATCAAGTTAATGTATCCAAGTTACCTTTAGGTCACAGAAAAAGAGAAGTTGGATAGCAAGAAATTATTGGGAGAATCCCGAAACTGCATATAAGAGTGAGGAAAATTTCGAATATAATAAAACTGATAAAGCTAACTATATACAGTCGGTACAATATTTGTTGAGATTAAAATTTCAAGATAAGAATAAGCCAATAAAGTTCTGTTAGCGGAACTACTGTAACAATTTACCACGGTAGGGCAGCCTTGAAACTTTTTGCCCATGTCTTTCTACCTCAGGTGTCGAATGAGGTTAATTCCAAGAAAGTGACGAAGGGGTCTTCTTGGGATTCTGTTTCAACAAGTATCGTACGGACTGTAGGTTTTTTATTTATTTACAAGAACTTCTTTTCTTTAAAGCTTTCGCTTCCTTAGCCCTAGCTAGGAGTCTTCGACCTGTCCTTGTTGTTCTCGAGCTAGGCTCTGTAGGGGCCGACCAGCTATTAGAACTTCTGCTATAGGCGGAACCGCTCCTCAGGTAATAGTAATTCTCTGAGACGTTCCATAGTAACCTCCGCATCTAGTCGCATCCAATGTTTTCAAACTTCTCGCCGTTCTTCACTGTCGGTCTCATTGGTGACTCTGCAATGCTTCTCCACGACTTAGCACTCAGTCAAGAGAACTTCTGTTATTTACATTATTTTGTTTTTTATTATGTTATACGATTGGAAAATATCTAATAACAATAATAATATCTCTGTTCCCTCATTTTAATAGCAACAAGTTGAAAACGAGAGAATTACTTAGTAGGCCGTTTTTGCACACAGGAATGACGTAAGTTGGTAAGCTCCAACCGCCATGCCATCCCAGGAACGAGGTAAACATGGAAAACCTCAATAATTAGGATGTAACCAAACGTCGACTGATATTAATATCCCATATTGAACCAGGTCCATGGTCTTCCATCATATAATAACCGCAAAAAGATCGTCTATTTTGCCTCTATGAATACGACTGATCTACATCGTCCAACCATGAGGCTAAAACCTGCGCTGCGGCACCAACAACCACGATTTAAAGACTGGCAGATTAAACTACCATGTAACAAATAACGTAATTAAACTTTTTTTATTTTTTAGTTACAACAATATCTTTCAATAACATTTTTATTTCTGTAAGGGGCGTGGACTAACAAATTGTCTTTTTGAAACTTACAAAATGCAATTTATCCAATTTTCTAACATTTAATTTATGATTTTTATTATTGTTTTCTCTTATTTTTACCGAATACTAACTCTATTCACATAAATCAGTATTTCAGCAACATATTTTAAAATATGTAATATTAGACAAACAGCATTTTGCAAGTATGTCATACACACGCATAGTATACAGTAATCGAAGTCAAGATATTGTCTGGAGTCAAGGCCAGTTAAACAATTAAATATGTACTATACTGTCAATTTACCACCTTTCAATTTGTTGGAAGTTATGTAGCCGGTTTATGAATTGTTAAGATATTTCAAATTAAATTCAACTTTGTGCTTTATGTTGTGGAATAATGATGTTCTTCGCTCCCTGAATAAGCTTATCCATTTTTTTATTTGCAGAATAACATATTTGTACTTATCACCAGTTGTTAAACTTTTAATTTAAATATTTATTTAAAATGAACTTTTTCATTATTTTATTCGGTATTTCCATGTATTAATTATTAATTGCGTATGCATGTCTGTTTTATAGACTTGGCTTTATGTGTATTAAATTATCTAAATTTGCTTCGGCTTGATGTTTCTCAATTCGTTTAAAATGTAACGTATGAAATTCTCTCTGAATTATGTAAATAAAGTAACGCTGCCTACGAATTTTCGGTCGACCTTTACAAATGAAATAATGCTCATAAAATGTTAATATCTTTGGGACACAAAGGTTAAAGTTAAAAATTTCATCCGTGGTTGGACAAAGAATACAGTGGATTAAGCAAAAAATATTTAGGTTTTTTTATAAAGCAGGCAAATCTTATATTATTCAGTGATGACGTCAATGTTTGTGGAATAATGATGACAATCAGCCCTATGCTGTATGAACATTGACTTCATATCAAGGTTGAAATTATATGAAAAAATGACATTTAGACAGACATTTCAATAAAAATGGAGGTTTACTATGCTGTAAAAAACAAATTGATTGAAATTTGTCAAGAGTTTGAAATGACGTCAAGTAACCTTGAAAACTTCAAAACTTGGTATGCACTAAAGCAGAAATTGATATAAAACTGCATATCAAGGTTGACAAATGTCAAGAATTGTAACGGAAATCGAAAACCTTCACGTTAAGAAACTTGAAACCAATTTAATCAAGAATTCTTGTTGCTCCAGCTAGGGCAGCACACACAATTTATTCCTGTGCAATATTACATAACCTGTGTATCCTTAGAAATGAAAATTTGGATGATAATAATGGTAAGTGTAGCTTAATTTCGATTTAACAAAAGTAAAATCTATATTTTATTTTAGAAATGTTGAATGATAAATGATGAAAATGACGAATTAGAAGAAGATAATTATACAGATATAAGAAGAAATAATTTGCAGTAAGGCCGTATTGTAAGAAATAGGGCAATTCAAAATTATTTTGGAAACATGAAGTTTCATGCCATATTTGATTTAATATTTGTTTATGAATAAAATAATATTAAATATTAATAAAATATATCAATATTAATATATAATTAATATTAATAAAATAATATTTTATATTATTGAAAATATCCATATGAAATAAAATATTTTTAATTTAATATTTTAATTACTTATAGATTTTAACAAGTTTTCCTATGCCACATTCAAAATAAATATACTATTTTTTAAATAATTGAAGTTTTTTCTAACATTTCGATGCGACTCCTTAACATAACGGCTCAAATGGTTCAGGTGAAAATGCAAAATAATTAATAATAAAAAATTAATGTAAAAACTTTTATACTGAAAGATTTTCCTTGATCTCTTTTTGTCCTTTTCTGTTTATTTGATTCATGTATTTTTTTCTTTTGTAAGCTAATTCTACAACTTGGGGGTGCCCATATATTAATATTTTTGACAAAACCTCC
>NW_019416477.1:274623-328180 GCF_000390285.2 Anoplophora glabripennis | reverse complement strand
ATTTATTATTATAAAACTTATAACCAGTACTAGATGTTCTAATAACGATATGGAACACTTTAATAACAGTTATTGCTATTATTTCGTAAAGGGTATAAAAAACGTTGTATACTAGTTATATAATAATTTAATAAAGAATAAGGTTTATAGTCACTATACAACTGTGCTAGCAGTACGCGTTTTATATCCAATATTCACCTGTTTAACTGTCACATATGGCAACCCCACATTGCATCGCTGGTACTCTCAACAAAAAATCTCTAAAATTTTATTTTTAGCGTCACCAATGTTAATGATTTGTTTACAATGAACAATGACACACCATTGCATCTACGCTCGAGATAATGCGGTGAAACAGAATGTTGTGTTTTAATGTAATCTTGATCTTATGGTTTTAATCATTTTTATTTTTGCCGTCTTGCCAAAGTGAAGGAAATAAAAATACTGTTCCAAACAATATTACTGGTCGCATGGCTTGTAATCGTTTATGTCTCTGTATGCAATTTCTTTAAAATTCTCTCGGTTTTTAATGTATCTTATACTACGACACCACATATTTTTTTGTTGGAAAATATGACAACATATTTCTTTACAAAGGTAAACAGAAATAAAAGTTAGTTTTATTACTCCATCCAAAGGAAGAAAGAGCCGGGCTATAAGGGTGTTCCAGTAATAATTGCCAAAATTTTAACCAAGCGTGTAACTCATAAAAAGCAACTTTTTAATACTCTCTTGCATGGCTTTTAAGATAATACAATTTTTAATAATTATATTGTTTTCTGTTTGTAACTGTGCATTATCTGCCATCATATAATTAATTATTAGGTCAAAGCTCATATTTACAACAAAATCATAGAAAATGGACTATAGCAAAAATTGAAGATCAAAGCCAACGAATTACTTGTTTTATTTGGTTGGATAGTTCTACCACACTGAAAACAAAAAAATAATAAATAACCCGTTGCACTAGCAGAATCAGTTAAGGGGTCATTTTTATAAATTTAGTTTTGCCTAAAAGGAAATATCTAAAAAACAAATAAGTAAAAGTAAATTTATAAAATCAACCCTTTAACTGATCCTTTTGTCACAAAGGGTTATTTTTTTCTTTTCATTGTGGCAGAAATGTCCACTCAAATAAAAAAATAATTGAATGATACAAATAAATGATTACAAATAATAGCCAAGGAATTACTTAGCAAAGGCCTAGTTAGAGAAAAACTTTCTGTAGAACTAAACTATATAATTTTACTGAAAGTAACAGAATAATAAAAATATTAGGAAGCAAATTTGTAGTGAAATACTTTAATGCCATACTTAAAGCCTGTTATATCTTGGAAGCTAATGAAGAAGAATAGGTAGGTAAGTAGTCATATTTGGCAAAAATAGGTTTTTTGACGTTATCAATTTATTTATTTTAGCTTTTCTTATTTCTTATTCTATCTTTTGACTTTGGCACTGTCGACTTTCAGAATCTATATTATATAGGTAGTGCAAATGTTTATTACAAATTTTGTTGGAAACGGTACAGATTATCTATCTAAATCTATCTATCGGATCTAGAAGATTTTAAAATACCTGGTTTTGTCGCCTATTATAATAACTCTGATTATAACCAAAATGATGGTGTAGTCGTGTTTGTTAAAAGTTATATCTATTGCATCTCTGATATTGTGCAGTTTTCTCAGATGAATTTAATCGAGATCACCTATACATTAGATAGTACTAATTTTATTTTGACAGCCTCGTATAGGCCACCTAAATCAGACCTAAGTATGTATATAACAGAATTGCAACTATATTATGCTAGTCAAAAAAAGTGTGACGTTAAATTTTTCATAGGAGACATTAATATTGACATCTTAAACTCAAACAGTTCGCAGGTAAACAGTTACATTAGTATCATGGCAGAGCTGGGCTTATTCCCATATATTATTATCAATAAACCAACTCGAGTCAAGAGGAATCGTCGACATTAATCGATCATATATTTATTGGAACTGCAAATAAAGTAGTATTATCGAAATTAGATTTTCAAACATATATATTCAAAACTAACTTAACTGACCATTATACAATTTTATTATCTGTAAATATGAAAAGTCAAATAAAAAAAGTTCATAGAAATACGTGTAATCAAGAATTAAAATCATTAAACTATAAAAAATTTGAGGATTTTATAAAAGAAGAGAAGTGGGAAGAAGTTTATGGGCAAAATAACTCTAATATTGCCTATCATATGTTTATCAGTAAAGTAGTAACCTATATAAACAGATGCACAATTAAAAAGTACATAACAAAACAGGAGAGAAAGCTAAAACCATGGATGACTCAGGGTCTTCTGAAATCTATACGTCATAGAGATCACCTGAAATGAAATACAAATAAGTTACGCACAGAAGCATCACAAATTGAGTACAAGAGATATAGAAATTTTCTTAATAAAAGAAACAAAAAATCGATATTATAATGCTAGAATCTCTGAAGTACAAAATGATTACAGGAAGGTTTGGCGTGAAATTAATAATATGTATAACAAACTCTGCCAATCAAGCAGAAAATAGGCTAGATTATAATATTGAAAATGAAAGTGGACAAAGAATTACATCAGATAAAGATAAAGCTAATTATTTCAAAGATTTTTTTGCACACATAGGTATAACAATGGCAAACAAGGTGGATAAAAGTTCAGGAAGTCTGCCAACAACTGACGGTCCTAATATTAAACATTATTTTTTCCTTCGACCGGTAAATAGTAATGAACTAATATCCATCATATCAAATTTTAAAAATAATGCTTCCCCGGGGCCGGATGGAATATCGACTTATTTATTAAAAAAATTCAATATTTACTTTATAAATCCCCTTTGTTTTATTATAAATTTAATTTTTCTGTCTGCGGTGGTGCCAAATGCATTTAAAGAGTCCATAACAATTCCAATATTTAAAGCTGGTGACAAAAAAAGTGTCAATAATTACCGACCTATAACTCTCATAAATAACTTTGCGAGAGTCTTTGAAAAAGTGTTAAAAATCAGATTACAATCTTTTCTTGAAGAACATAAAATTTTATTGTGCTGTCAAATCGACGGAAGACGCTGTCCATCAACTTGTATGTAATACGGTCAATAAATTAGACAAACAAAAAAAATGTCTCGCGGTTTTTCTGGACTTGGCCAAAGCCTTTGATACCGTTAACCACCGAATTTTGTTAAAACGCATGGAGGCTGTAGGTATTAGAGGTTTAAGTTTAGAGGTTTTTAAGAGTTATTTAGAAAATAGGTCCCAAAGAGTCAGAGTTAATAAAGTATATAGTGATCCATTGCCAGTTACCATGGGGGTACCCCAGAGGACGGTGCTGGGTCCAATATTGTTTTTAATATATATAAATAATATTTCTAAACAACAAAACACTAAGGGTGTGGTGATATCTTACGCAGATGATACGGCTATCTTATACACAGGTGATTCTTGGTATATAAAAAAGTAGAATGTAAACTAGCTGTATTTTTTGACTGGTTAAATAGTAGCCTTTTAAGCCTTAATGTAGATAAAACTAAATAGATCGCGTTTACAACTAGTATAATTGATCAACCTGTTGTAAATAATATCATTATACACAAGGAGTTGTACAGATAAACTAAGCTGTTCTTCTCCTAAAATTCATAAAGTAGCAAACATTAAGTACCTTGGAGTTATGATTGATCAGTGTCTACGCTGGACAGATCATATAGAATTCACAGTGGAGCGGCTTAGGAAACTAATACATAAATTTTACCAACTCAGAGATGTAATAGATATCAAGCATATTCTTATGGTTTATGATGCATTGGTAGTGTCTGTAATGCGTTATTGTATAACTGTATGGGGTGGAGTATATAAATCAGTAATGCATAATCTAGAGGTTATACAAAATAGTATATTAAAAATCATTCTAAAAAAAGACAGACTTTACTCCACTGAAATGTTGTACAAAGAAACTAAAGTGGTTAGTTTGAGACAGTTGTTCTCTTACCGGTGTTTACTATGGTTTTTTAATTCTGATATGTCTTACGCAACGAATACATATAATACTCGTGTTGTGACCAATGTTTCTGCAAACATTCCTCTATGCAAAAAAAGTCATTCTCAGAGATTTTCATCATATCTCGGTCCTAAATTATTTAATTTATTACCTAAAACTATCTCAAAAAAATCTGTTTTGAAAAGAGAACTTAAAGCTTACATTATAGAAAACTTTGATCAACTCAAGCTAGTTTGTGATTGATATACTTGCCTTCGGATTTTGGAATGCTATTTCTAATAACTAGTCACTCCTGGCATACTGTCCTTCAACATGGTTCAGAAATTTTTGGCAAATTGATGAAAATACATTCTTTTTTTTTTTTGGTGTAGTCATAGTAGTTATAATACGATTAGAAATTTTTTTTATATATGCATGAATCTCACAACACAAGTTTTACTTAGGTGGGATTCATTCATTACTTTGGCCTGCTATGTGATATATATGACTAGATAAATATATTTTTAGGCTTATTGGATGTTAGGTATTGTGATATTTTTGTATTGTACTGTTTAATTCCTGGTGTACCCAATAAATTCAATTCAAATTCAAATCTAAAAATTGTTTGTCTTTTAAAGTGTTCTTTCAGAAAAATGTATTATTTTATGACGCCACGGACAATTCGCCTATAAATAATCTAAAGACCTATGCCAAGTTTCACTTATACCTGACCAGCCATCTTGGAATTACTCAGAAAAATTGTTTTAATGACTAAAATCTTTTTCAGGCCCATCTTCATAGTAAACTTTTTTTTAAAATAGCATTCTGTTTCAGTTTGGCACCATATTTTACAAAGATCCTGTATATAGTTAATATATCAACTACTATTACTACTACTACTACTACTTGTGTAGGTATCTGTATACTAATTATAATAATTGTTGTCAGAACGTCACATCCTAATTTAACTTTATTTGCCGAGTTAAATGACGTATTTTTATAAAACTTATTAACTAAGAAATAAGTCTGGGAACCTAAATTAATTTGAGAAAACCGATAAAGAAGTTCTGAAGATTTCCCTGTTATTAAAATCTTCCACTGAACCCAATTTAATTATACTTTTACGAGTACCGATGGCAATAAAAATTTCAATTAAACGCTTTATAACCAAAAGCTCTGTTATACACGCCCATTGCCTATCCGTTCAAACAACAGACAAAAAAATGGGCCCATTTGGTCTCCGTTAAATTACTCATTTTTTGCAGACTGTGGCGCGGGAACGAGGATATTCCGGGTTTATTTTTGAGCGACGTTGACGCCAATATCATAAAACCGAATCTCTCTACGCAAATGTTACGGGATTTTCTCTTTTTGCGAGCATAAATTGAATCCGAATCATTTGTTTTACTTTATAGCTTGTGCAATGCAAAGTTATTGATACAGCTGTAACATAAATGCAGATTACTTACTGACATACTGCTAATGCTCCTAGAAATGTCTAACCACTTAATATTCTAAAAACGTTTTGATTTCACTAGTTACTAAAAATTATTGCTAAAAATTTTTCTAAATTCCCGTCAAACCAAGTATAGACACAATTTCATGAGCAATATAACTTATGCTAAAGAAATACTCCATTGAGAAACTAGTAATTAATAACAGTTTATGTATGTTCAACAAAAAAATAATGGTCTATCCATATAGTACTAACGTTGAGTGAGGAAATAGTATCCTCACTCAACGATACTAACAAAGACAATTCGAAATCATTAAATATTAATAAATGAGTGAGAGCGTGAGAGATGTGAGAGCTTGTGGAAACAACTTTGTAGCAGCTGTTTTTTATGGCATCAAATTTTGTCAAGTGAAAGCAAGAATATAGGATGTTTCTGATTGAATTTTTTACTAACTGTCTAGTGAGTACTAGTGAAATGTAATCCAATAACATATTGGGGTATATAACCCATAGAGTAGTTAGTTGTTTCCTGCAGCACCCACCGTTAACAATCTTGTCTGTAAGATTTGATGTCTTTTGCATAGGTACCAAGATTTCTGGTATCGAATAATGTTGATTGACTTCATTTGATAGGATTTGCAAACTCAAAAAAATTCATCATACGAAAATCAGCCACGATACTATTATTAAAGAATTGGAATTGAATATATTTCAGAAAAACTTGAAAATAATAGGGTTATATTAACAGTCAGAACAAAAGTTTATTTAGTGACGCTAGTGAATTTTTTAAATGTTATTTCACTAAAGAAAAATGAATGATAGTATCAAGCTATTTATCTGATCGATCGAAATAACTTATAGTAAAATTATGAGCGAAAGTAAGCTATTTGTGGGATATGATTATTGTATGGTCTTTGATGCTATGACTCCGTCCTTGTTTTAAATGCATCATGCTAAATGTAAATCCAAAGAATTTATTTGTCCATGCTGTGCTCAAAACCATCCCTTAAAATAATTAAGTCAGACGAGCTCTGTTGTATTAACTGCTACAATTTAAAAAGGAAGAAAAACCCGAAGTATTCTAATATTGACATCCATTTTGCCGTGTGGGTCACTCAATATTATGCTTATAAACAAAATCTAAATATGTTTAAATCTAGCATAACCGCAATAACAACCAATGGCCCAGTAAAAGTCTTATTCGCTATTGCCAAATTGTTTGTGGGTTACGTACTAGACCTCAAGAACACTTTTTATGTACATTAACAGCTACACAATATGACAGAATCGCTTTTACTGAGTCATGGTTAAATAGTGACTTTCTTAATTCTGATCTCTTTGACATACGTCTCTACGATACCTTCCATTTTGATCATAAGTACGGTTTTATTAATGCAGATAGAGGTAGTTCTTGCTATGAAAAGAGCTACAAATCTAATTCTCATTAATGTCAATATCTTCTGATATTGTTTTAGGCAACATTGTTCATGTTCTAGCTTTATGTGTATATTCTTCCTAGAACAATATGTGATACATATACAGTACTCTTGAATCACTTATTCTAACATTTTATTTTCAGGTGATTTTAACATTTCTGATATTTTAACCCCCAAAACCCCCTTAATATATCGCTAAATAATGTTTAATTTTTTAATTTTTAAACTAAAATATGGTTTTAAATAAAAACTTATGTTATCTATAGTGTATAGTATCTCTCCAATTCGTTCTGTTATATTTGCTTAAATTTTATTTTAGTACTAGATACCAGTTTATACAGTATCGTAGCTTTCAATCACTTAAATTTCATCTGTAGGAGTTCCGCAAGGATCAACCCTGGGGCCACAGTTGTTTATTATTTTTATTAATGATCTAGCTGAACGCCTTAATGTCAATTATTCAGTCTATGCAAACGACCTTAAGATGTTTTTGGAAGTTAAATATTCTATTGATTGTTCTGGATTACAATCACCTATAGCTAGTGTTCAAATAATAGTCAATCTCTGAAGGTAAGCAAATGTAAAATTATGTCCTACAGTGGACGCAAAACTATTCTAAATTTTGATTATAAAATTGGTGAATTTTTTCTAAATAGAGTTAGCCAATTTACTGGGCTTGGAGTTATATTTGATGATAGATTATCTAAGTTTGAATGTTTGAGGGGCATATTAGTTTAACAACCACGTCTACTATTAAAAATTTAAGTTATTTTCCACATATGTTACCATTCTCAGATTATGCCCCTATAGTGTTGTTCAATGTGGACATCCATTGGATGATTACGAAGTTAGGAATTCATTTAGCTACATTTCTCTGCGCTGAGCCACTAGTAGAGATTTCATTTTTTCTTTGTATTTCTTCAGTACTTACTTTCAAACTTACTTCTGTGGCATATCAAACATGTTATTTCCTTATTGCAGTTATATATTTATTCCTTTACGTCAATATTCCTCAGCCCGTATTTTTCGAATAATCTAGTTAGTTTTATTATTTTACCTACGACCACTACTGTAAATACTTAAAAACACACCGTCTGCGATCAATGTAAGATTCCTATTACGTACGGTAAAAAAATCACACAGGTTGGTAAAAAAAATCGTACAGTTTTCCTAGCAACCGCCTAGCAACGATTTTTTTACCAAGCTGTGTGATTTTTTTACCGTACGTAATAGGAATCTTAGATTGATCGCAGACGGTGTGTTTAGTAGTGGTCGTAGGTAAAGTATAGTACGTAATACGTGGCGTAATGCAATTACGCACTCGCCGCTACGCGGCGTCGCACTGAAAGAAATGCGTTTTATTCTTTATTAGAATTCTATATACCATTATAAGACCATTGTATCCTATATGTGACAGTTAAACAGGTGAATATTGGATATAAAACGGGTATTGCTAGCACAGTTGTATAGTGACTATAAACCTTATTCTTTATTAAATTATTGTATAACTAGTATACAACGTTTTTTATACCCTTTACGAAATAATAGCAATAACTGTTATTAAAGTGTTCCATATCGTTATTAGAACATCTAGTACTGGTTATAAGTTTTATAATAATAAATGTATTAAACTGTTGTATACTCTGTATGAGTTAAAAACATATGTCATTAAGTTTTCAGAAATTTTATTGGATAACTGTAATTACAAGCTAAGGTTCTAATGTAAACATACATAAAACATACTTTTAAGCATTAAAAATGATGACAAATCGCTCCCAAAACTGTCCAGTTTATTTTCTTAGCAACGATGCACCCGTATTTTCTTGTATTACATGAGAATTTGCACTATAACTCTTCCACCTTAAGAATGAAGCATCCCCAGAAAGGTTGAGCTTCTTTCCATATAATTTTATTTCCTCTGGTTGATTGACTTTATACCCATGCTCTTCTTTGTCACCGTTAACCTTCTGTTCCTCCATCTTATGTAAAACTTAACATCAGCGATTTCTAATAGGACCTACAAAATAATAATTTTTAAGATTTAGACAAGATTTACATTTGAAAAAACAAAACAATTACAAGCCATAAAACAGTTAGATACTTACATAATAATTTTCCATTTCACACAACGCGATATGATCATGTATCCCACAAAACATGTGCATATACTGTCCATTTTCATCAAACTAGACGTGTGTAAGTCGATGCACAGCGGACTGTCGGAAATTTTACGATTGTTGTATTTTCTCTTCTTGAGTAAAGATAATAAAGACGTTGTGGTTTTGTGTGTTTATTTTGACAATGATTGAACATGTATGGACAATAAAAGTGGACTGTATAAGATAGTTGAGTACCGTTCTGCTTCATGCATAGCATGCTACTGAAATCTTAGAAGGGATGAGCTCGTGCGGCGAACCCTAAATCAGCGGCTGGAATAGCCAGGTTTCTTATTGAGTCGGCGCACTTCGCTCTCGGGTCTGACATATGATTATTATTACAAGACTATGAATATAACTTAACAACGATCATAACCGATTATGCACCGAGAGGTGACGATCACTTAACCATTATAAGATGCGTTTTACACGTTAAAAACGGAAACATATTCAGTATAAGAACGAATAATTCTGTTAATACAATTGTTATATACAAATTCGGATACTGGTCTTTATACAACAAATCTTCCCTACTATACAACTGGAATATAAAGTCTATAACACCTAATAATGTATAAGTAATTCATTATAACCTTTATTTCATAGATGCATAAGGTGTATTAAGCACCTTCCAGTTAAACTGATTGAATAATGAGTATGGAGATGATTGCTTTTTTTTAATAAAAGTTGTATATTGGTTATAAAAGTTTTAATATGCGCTATACACATTATTCTAGATAAACAGTTTAATAAGCCCATTTCTTTCAGTGCGTGCATAAGTTTTCCATTCGTGCGTAAAATACTTTTTACAACACTTATTACGTAATATACTATTACCGTACTGTTTACTATGTTTTTACAAGATCCAAAACAGGGGGTACTTAACAAATACTGTAATAATACTCACGAGTTTGGCGCCTACAGATAAAATATCGAATTTTATTAGCGATCAATATTTTTAAGAGGCAAATGTACAATTTCGAACTTTGCTAATGTTGTTCTTGAACACAGCAAACAGAATTAGTGAGCATTGTTCTCGTCATGTGAACGCGAAGTACTCTGAACATTGTTAGCGAACAATGTTAAAGATGCAAACGCTGTTATAAATATTAGAAAACTTTGTTAATATTGTTCATAGATATTAGTGAACAACATTGTTCGCATCAATATGGATGCGAAGGTTAACTCGTGTTTCCGTTGACGTCATTAGCATGCATCACACTCACAGAAATGTTAGTGTTTTACTTTACCAATTTCTTCATGAAGTATAGGTATTCATTTTCTAGTTGTTGTTATTTCCTATGACTTGGCTGCAAAGTTGATAGTAGCTAATTTTGTTTTAATGAGATTTACGAAGTTTAGAACAGTGTATAGACAAACCCTTTATGAACAAGTTGATGAATTCATTCAAACTTTCTGAATTTATTCATGACTAAATTGTAAAATAAATATAAAACAGCTATTAAAATGCTATCGATTCGATTCGATATATTGAATGTAGGCACACATAAAATGAAATTTTAGAGTGATAATAAAAAATGTTCATTAAACTACATATCAGAAGACGTTTACTTTTGTATGTTGATAAATTGTATCACCTTCCTTTGTGGAACACTACATTCTATATTATAATAATAGCTAACATACATAATACATGATAAATAAAAATATATTACCACAACATTTTATAAAATCACACGCTAGAATAAATAAAATGCTGTCACCTATCACATACAGTTTCTGATATTCGTTACGTGATAAAATTTATTGGAGAGTTTCCAACTCGTAAACAAAGTTCCAAACATTTTTCGTCGTAATAGAATATGTATTTCCTGCAATATTGCACTTGAATGTATCATTACTGGGACAAATGTGAAGAATCGAGGGAAAACTGGCATAAGTCGGGGTCAATGTATTCGAAGGATACGCGATATTCTCAAAGGAGCAGTAGCGAATGCCGAGGTCAATAGATCTGGGAATTCGGCATTTTGTTGCGTTGTCGATCACGTTCTTATACCACTGCAAATGTTTCACACAAACAAGTAAATTACACAATTTTTTTAAACAAATGCTTTTGTCATTGGGTAGTCTGGGTAGTCAATCAACTAGCAAAAAATACAAATTATAATAATGAATTCTTAATTAAATAATCAAAATGAGACATATTTTTCAATTAATAATGTAATCCCAAACATAAATGTTAAATTTGATCGCAGTTGTGCTGCCAGTTCGTACTATTATTATTTAATTAATTTGTAACCGAAATGTAATAGTTTGTATATAGAGTTCAATTTCATTTAAATTAAATACGAAAAGAATATACCCAATACACAATGTAGTGTGGTCTATGTTATGATTTGCTGACAATGGTCAGCATTAACAAATCAGAACATAGACGACTTGTTTAACTCTACAGTCGTACCTATAGAATTTGGTTAATAAAGGTACAAAATGGAGATATGTTGAAACCTAACCCATTTCTTAATTTTTCATGGAAATTTCAAATGGAACGATATACTTTTTTCTAAGTCAATTTTAATTAATTAATTTATAAAAAATCATACTTTTTGCCTTAGCAGCAATTGATTCATTGCTTGCATGTGTTAAAGGTTGGGAGCCTGAGAGTTCCTAAACCTTAATAAAGTGTGAAGGGAGGCCAGTTTTCGTAAAATAATATGTAATTACCGAAACAGCAAATAAATATAGGTTTTGTTTCGAAATTATACGGGGATAAATAAAAATGTATTCTCCTTTCTTAGCTCCAATACGAAAATCAAAATATTTCCTAAACGGTTTGAGATATTGAGATGCGGTTTTGACCAATTTTATTTTAACTAAATGTTGATTATAATGACTTAGAAAAAAGTTCCTTTTGAAATATCCATGAAAAATTAAGAAATAGGTTAGGTTTCAACATATCGTCATTTTGTACCTTTATTAACCAACTTTTTGGCAGCACTATAACATTTATTAAATCTGTAAGGTATTGCAATATAAACAATCATAATTGCAAGAAAATCACTTCATTTATCGAGGAAATAAAAAATGTCACTGGAAAAAGTTTTAGGAAATGGACTATCGATTAAAACTGATAAAAAATATATCCACGTTAATAAGGCATTTTTACATTTAAAGTCAATTTTAAAAATTTCTTGATCAGTTGCGCCCTCTTGCGGAGGTTTTCGGAATATGAAAAAATTTTAATGAAATTTTCATGGCCGCTTTTATCAGAAGTACATTTTCCTTGAACCTGTAGGACCAATAGGTTCCCATATACAGCTGGTGGCCGGCCTTAATGAAATACCCTGTGTATATATAGACGATATATTTAAGTGCTGTGGGCTATAGTTATAATACAAAAATATTAATTTTTGAAATAATTGAAAAGTGTTGAAGTCTATTTTTTATTAATTGTATTCTAGTAAAATATCCGTTTTTGATAATTTTATTAAACCAGAGAAAAGATATTTCGCAAGAGTCAAACATGAATGACCAGATGATTACAGTTTGGATTGTTGTAACTGAGGTGAACCTTTGCATACTTACCGATATTGAGATGCAAAGACCCTGGATTGCACCAAATATCAATAATAGCAGTTGCATCAGCTTGAACTACATTATCATTAGAATGAGTTGACGTAAAGCTTGTTGTCGTTTACATAATACATGTGATAGGATTTATTATAAATAATGTATTAGTAGATCTCAATACAAATCCTTGAGATTCTCCTGGATGGACATCATCTCAATTTGAAAAAGAGCAGTCTACATAATTCTAATCTTTACCGCAAAAATTTAGTTTCAATAGAAGTTGTAATTTGGATATCAGGTCAAATGTCTTAGAAAAACCTAGATATATAATATCAACAGGTCGGTGGTCATCGAGCAAATGAGTTAAGATAGTTAGTGATTGTAATAGATTGGTAGCAATCGAGACGTACCGGAACAAAGTCATGTGGAATATAGCGGATGACGGTATTTTCAAGTAAAAATGGGAATATCTATACATTGAACAATTTTTATCCCCACAGTTTTAGAACATACGCTTACAAGATGTCAGCATTTTAATAAATGATAACGTTTTCCATTCTTTAACAATAAATAATACTCAAATAAATATTCACTGTATGTGTTAAATTGATAACAATAAACTGGTGCTTGTTTTGAAGTTCCACTAAAAAATTCACAGCCATCCTCGCAAGAAATTATGCGATATCCGTTGACTGCACGAAAAACAGTAAATACCATTCGAAAGAGAACAAAATTGTTCATCAGGTTGCGCAAAAATATACAGGGTGTCCCTTAAAAAAAAGTTAAGATGGTTTAAAGTTGACTAAATTCGGCTAAAATTTCTACCACCCTATATGAAATTAAGTCATTTTGAAATTATGGCAGGGAAGTTTAGAGTTTTAGTTATGTTCCCCACAAATTGTATCGCTATAACTCTATTATTGTAAATACACATCTTTTTTAATTAGGCAGTGCTTTTTTAATTTATTTTTTTTTGAAAAAAATTAAATAAATCAAAAACGGTTAACTTTAAGAATAGGAAACTATTATGAAAGTTCACCTAAAAATTGAAGTAGAATCCAAAATTGCAATAATATACAGGGTGTTCAATTTAAAATAACGAAGATGACGAAAACTTCCGGTATAACCGGAAGCGTTAGGTGGACGCCATTATTTTAGTTAAGAAGGGCATGTCCGAAAACAGTATTGCCTAAATTTTCAAAATTAAAATCGAAGTAGTCTGAAATATGTATAATGTCTCGTCACCGTGGGACACTCAGTGGACTACGAAATTTTTATTTATGTACATCGTTAAGAATTTTGTAAACTTGTTGAACAGAATTGTTAACATCTGAGCAAAAATTGATTACAATTATAATATTTTGTTTTGCAATGTAGTTAACCAGAGTGCAATTTGTAAATATAGGTAAAAAGTAAATGAATTTGTATGCATTCAAATGTGTATTTCCAAACTGTTGCACAAATACAACTAAAAAGAATATTAACAAGAAAGTCCCGATCCAGACGGAATTCCTTGACATTCCTTAACATTTTCGCCACCTCTCACATCAATTCCCGAACAGTGCCAATCGGAAGCAGCTTCCACCAAAACATAAACATTAGTACCTGAACTTAGAACGGTCCCACTAATATCTTTTAAAGTTAAATCTGTTATTGGTACACCATCAGTTGGCGTACCAGTTGGCCCACCATTTAGATAGTCACCTTCGATGATGATGCCATAATTTGTAATGTCCTTCAAGGTAACAGCTTCGAATGTAATTTTTTTAACAGATCCGACTGCTCCGTACACAGTCTTAATTCTAACTCCATTGGCAGAATCTTCAACACGACAGTTTGAGACATAAACAGATTCTACTGTGGTGTCACCCACAGAGCCTATGGAAATGCCATGACCTCCACCACAGTAATTGTCAGTGAATTCGTAATTGGAACCTGATTTTACGGCTAAGCAATCGTCTTGACTGTAGACACTACTACGTTTAATGACTACATTGTTTGAACTAGCTATATCAAAACCATCAGTATTGTGTCCACCTTGAGTATCACCATCTCTATCGTCTATATTAACATTGTCCAGGGTCAAGCCGTCACACTGTTTAATAGAAAATACATGAACAGGACTGTTCTTGATATTGAGGTTCGTGATTTTGGAATTATACATTTTAACTGGAGTTATAAATTTTGGCTTCTTCTTGCCACCATTTCCTCCCAGTCCATCCCACCACAAACTTCCTCTACCATCGAGAACGTGGTCAGAGGAACCAGTGATCTCCACGTCTGTCCCGCTGACCTTGATCAATGGACCCGTCCATTCTTTATATTCCCATGTAGTAGTTCCTTCAAATGTAACCTTCGCGCCTTGCTGAAGATGGGTTAGATCCAAAGTTTTACCGGCTGCAACGCTTAGTCCTTTAAGGATGATTTCAGAGCATTCTTTTTGTGCGTTCAAAATATTGTCTGCATTATATTTTGTGATGGTACAAGAAGTAGCGCTCACATTGTGAGGGGTTGAATGAACTGTGGCTAGAAAAGCTGATAATATTGTAGTACAGAGTATAGAAAAATATAAAGACATATTTTCTCCTTAACCTAGAACAAAATAAACGGTATCAATTTTACATCACATTCATACACTTTTGTAGATCTTTTTTTTATAAAAATATACACTAAGGAAACAATTCCATAGATAAATAGTCAACAAATTGTGTAAAAAAATCATACCAAATCTGATTGTATGCACTATAACACTATTAGAAAGACGAAGTAGAAGTGGAAAATTTAATATGAATTTGATCGGTTTCTGCTTTAATATATAAAGACAATAACATACTTCAGGATTGATAGTCAACACCTTTTTATCAGATATGTTCTGACGAATTAATAGTCCTTGAAGTTAAGGTAAAAACACATTTATCGTGAATAGTACTATTTATATAAATACGATTTTTCTTATCATATTAAAATATTTCCAATGACATTTTTTGAATGATAATAATTGTTTATGTATTATGAACATTGTATGATTCATAATTATTTTAAAATTAATATACAACGAATTTTAAATATAAGGAACACTTTATTATTGACATGGTAACATTTTGAATATTTATGACACATTGCCAAGATACATCTTACATTTAATAACTAACAGCATTATTCCAAATTAACACATCCTTCAATTTGCTCCTAGTCCAACAATACTTTTTTGAATCGTTGGTGAAATGGCTGAGGTTGGATATCGTGCTGTTATGGATAAACTACTCAATTAAACTATCAAACATCAAAATTTCTCTTTTTCACTGTTTCTAAAACCAAAATAAATTCCTGCTGTTTTTTGTTAAATGAAGAACCTATCACAACTATTATTCGAAATATGGTGTAAAAACATCGAACACAGCTAAATATAGAAGTTAAAAAAAACAGAATTATTTTTTACTCTTTTGTAAAGGTATTAAGATAATTCAAACAAATTAAAAAAAAATCTTATCAAATGAAGTGATCTTTGACAAACTTTAGTCACTTTAGTTTAGTCACGGTTATTTTGTAAAAAAAAAACACTTGCCACAAAGAGACCTTTTTGTTTCCACATTTTACTTGGGATTGTTTCATCAGGCAGCTTCTCTTCCCATTACAAATATTAACAAAAAAAATAAATTATATGTAAATTAAAATTCAAGGAAAGGACAACAGTTTCAAAAAACGATATTGTCAAATGCTGGCTTACATGACTATATGAATTATAATTGTTTTTCTATCTAAAAAATATTTTATTTGCCCTTTTTACTAAGTTTCCTTCAAAAATACATACAGGGTGTTTCCAAAATAGGGTTCCAAACTTCTGCTGCGTTTATAACTCATTAAAATAAGCCAAAAAGTTCTTATTAACATGTTCCCTAAAACGCACCCTTAGGAAGTTATATGCTCTTAAAAGGGCTCAAACAAAACTGTTTTTTTTTTTGTTATTGACAAAACGGTCGAAAATAAATAGAAAAAAATTTATGGGTCTTACATAACTTTTTACGTTTAATAACATGGGCTACTCCTGACGTTGCCACAACGCTTAACAATTTAAGTTATTGATAAACTCAATTGAGCTTTGCAGTGTAATTAGTAAAAGTGGTGAGTGGAAAATTTAAGTATACAACATTATTGCAACTCATAAAATGGACACGGAAATGGCAGATATGCACTTTATGTACGGCCGTGCGGCTGGAAATACATCAGAAGCGATGCGGTATAAATTGTGAAGCGTTGTGGCAACGTCAGTCTTTTATTTGTCATGATAAACAGATTTTTGTAATTTTTGGCCTAATAACTTAAAGAGCAGAGTAATTTTCAAACTCAATTTACTCGAAAACCATTGGAAATATCGATTTGGACAAAGATAATATTTTTTACGTAAAATTGTTAAGATTTTATAAATCTGTAGAGAAAATTGTAAAAAAACGAAATAAAAAATTACGGACCGAAAACACCCTTCACCAACCTAAATGGTACGCATATGATTTGCATGTCGAAAAACGGAGTAGCCCATGATATTTAACGTAAAAATTTATGTAAAACCCATTCATTTTTTTCTATTTATTTGCAACCGTTTTGTCAATAACAGAAAAAAACCAGTTTTGTTTGAGCCCTTTTAAGGGCATATAACTTCCTAAGGGTGCATTTTAGGGAACATGTTAATAGGAATTTTTTGGCTGATTTTAATGAGTTATAAACGCAACAGAAGTTTGGAACACTATTTTAGAACCACCCTGTATGTACAACGTGTCCCACTAGCGCGGGAAAGTCCAATATCTATGTTAAAATGAGGAATATATGAATTTTTTTTTACTGTGTTGCCACATTTCTCGGAATGTACAAATTAAAAATATATTCAACTATACATGGTGTTCCACTTTTCCTGGCCAGACACCAACTTTGGTTTTTTAAATGGAAACACACATTTTTACATTTACTTATACTGACAGGTTATACTAATAACTACTAAGCCCATTTTTTATCAGATGTTTAGTAAGGATGACCAAAATATCATGTAAAAATTGCCAATTTTTTAAATGCAACACCCTGTATATTTTATACCATGAGATGCAGAATTAAATTCTCTACAACTTTGCTATACCTACTCCTAAACCAAAATTCATTAGTTTTTCATGAAATCTCGTTTCTATGAAAAAATGCGATGTTTTCAAATAGCTTATATGTAAAATAACGTAGGCTCCTATCAAAGGATAATCTGGAAAATTTTCGATTCACATAAGGTTTAATAGAAAAGCGACAGTAATAATTGTGAAATGAATTACTCTAAAGAAGAATTAGTAAATAAATAATAGAATAATTAGTAAAACTCATGGTAACTGTTTATTGACAAGTATTTACCAAACTAATAATCCAGATTTACAAAGATATCCTCGTACAAAGTGTTTTGTATAACTGAAGGAGAGGTTTAAAAGAACAACAGATTATGAGAAGACAACAAGAACACACGCATGCAGTAATCAGGATAATCAAATTGACATTTTGGGATGTGCAGTCCAAAATCCATCTACAAGTGTCAGAGAAATTAGTGATGAAATTAGTATTTCCAAATATTTGAATAGAACTATTCTACAAAAAGTACCCTTTATTTTTGATGTAGAATCCGAAAAAAAATATAAAAAATGTGTGTTTCTATTTAAAAAACCAAAGTTGGTGCCTGGCCAGGAAAAGTGGAACACCCTGTATAGTTGAATATATTTTTAATTTGTACATTCCGAGAAATGTGGCAACACAGTAAAAAGAGATATTGGACTTTCCCGCACTAGTGGGACACGCTGTATATTCTTTTATTAGTTCTCACAAGTTTTTACACTTTTGTAAAGGCAATTCAAACAAATTCAAAAAAATCTTATCAAATGAAGTCAAACAATGTTCTTCGACACCGTCAGCTTTTGAAAATGTCGCTTTTTGAAAATGTCGTCATTTTCATTAATTTTAATTTATATACGAACGACCTTCCTTCATATTTCCCCGCTGATGTTGTTCTGCGTTATCGGACTGGTGGCATTCTTCGAAGTAATCCCCTTTTGATTGAAGAGTACGCTTACAACGGCCTTTCCACCTTTGGAAGCAGTCCTGGAACTCGGTTTTTGGTATCGCCTTTAGAGCGTTCATCGTATTAATTTCGACAGTTTTTTATCGTCAAACCGATATCCTTTGAGCGGCATTTTTAATCTTGGGAACGGCCAAAAGTTGCAGGGAACTACGTCAGGACTGTACAAAAGCTGACTCAGCTGTACAACTTTGCGCTTTGTCAATTATTGCTCCACGAAATTCGATGCATACGCTGGCGCCTTACCGTAATGAAAAAGCCAGTTACCGCTTGACCAAAGCTGATGCCGTTTTCTTCTAATTGCGTCACGCAATCTTTTCATAACTTCAAGATAATATTCCTTGTTGATCGTCTGGCATCTAGGAGCACATTCGTGGTGCACAATACCCTCACAATAAAAAAAAATTAACAACGATTTGACATGCTCCGACTTTGGCACGCTTTTTTCAGTTGTACACACGCGCACCATTCACAAATTTTCAGTTAAAATCTTCTAAACACTAGTTTTCGGTATTCCAAGATCACATTCCAGTTCTCGCACAGTCAATCGACGATGTTCATTGATCGCAAGTCGCACACAGTCGATATTATCCGGTGTTTTTGTTGTCGAAGACCGCCCAGAGCGTGGGTTACTATCAACAGATGTGCGGCCAACTTTGATCCGCTTATACTACTCTTTTATTTGTGTTTTGCTCATACATTCGTCCCGAAATGCCATCTTCATCATTTCGAAGGTCCCCCACAACTCTTTTCGAGTTTAATGCAAATTCGTTGCTTCGATCTTTCCCTCATTTTTTACAAAAGCAAAATGCGACGAACGTAATAAATTATTTGTAAATAAACGCACGCTGCATGAGAACTAGGACGTCCCGATGAAAACTGCGGCATCTAGGCGTGAAGTTCGTGAAGCTTTACAGTTGACACTCGCACCCGGCAGAGAGCGCTAAAATTGTAAGATATGTAGGAAGGTCGGATACTTTTGTATATATATAGGTATAGGGAACGGTCATAGACGTGTATCAAGACAAAATTACGCTAAATATCTTCATTGGTATGAATTATCACGCATCAGACCAAAAATAATACGTATTTATATAGGTATAGGTTTAGAAAAGTTGGGATAATAAATCCAATATAATTAAAGAAAAAAAAATGTAACTAAAACTACAGCTTATCTGTGGATGTTCAACGTCGAGGTACAACAAAATGGCGGAGCAGTTTGACGGGACAGCCGGTATAGTTTCCGAGTATTTCCGAGTCGTACGATTTGTAAGCCAATCAGCCAGTATTCACCTTTCTGCCGCAACTATTAGGTGTAGAGATGACAGGTAGAAAGGCTGCACAATGCACCAGAATATGCACCATAAATCGAGATTTACACCATTGTTAAGGTCTTGTCGATCGCGGAAAACAACAAATAATGACTTACGTGGTTGGAGGGTGGCTTGATAGTGAGCTATATACATATAATAGCTTGTATAATTTATCTAGGTGTTGAAAATGTGGGCAGATGTCTTTAAATCCAGCAATGCAGCCGAAACTATGAGCCGTTAGCACAGTTTCCAAACAATACGGTCGCAGTTATAATTCAATTTTGTAATATATCCCAAAGGAACACTTTAAAATGTTAATATCGACGAAAATTGCAATAATTCACCTGCTTCACACTTTAATAGCAAACTCTCTTTCTAAGAATGATTAAGTATATCGATACGAACGGTTTTTGTGTTTTGAATAGCCGCAAAAACGCTGTTCTATGAATATTCGAGACTAAGCCAATAATTCTTAACAGAAATAACAAAAGTTAAATAATTTTTAACAAATGGCATTATTTAATTTTAACTGCTTAATTTTAAATAATAATAATTATATACTGATTAACATTTAACATAATAAAATTACTCAAATTTATTTAAATATCTCCAAAGGAAAGAAATGTGAATTTTATGTATATTTGGTTGTATACTACTAGAAGTTGTTTGACTTTTGAGCGGTTTACTCTATAATTATTCAAAATTATACTAAGATTAAAATTTTAACATTACACTGTGCCTGGTGGGTTAAACTGACAAACGATCCTAGCTGTTGTACTAGGTGTCGCGAGTATATTTCAATGCGCCGGTAGGGGCAAATAGCTCTCGGAGTAGTTGTTTCTCGCGGCACTGACGACTCAAGGTTATAGGATGTTTCTCTGATTGCATTATTTGAGAATGTAAACGTATTAGATTTTATTTTGAACTGATTTTTTACTAACATTGTTTGACTTTATTTGATTTTTTTATTTGTTTGAATTAGCTTAATACCTTTACAAAAGAATAGAACCTGTGAGAGCTATAATATTAGAATAAGTATATGAATTTTTGAGAAAAACATTTTAATTATTGCGTCCTAGAAATTTATATATCCCAATATGCATGCAATTTTCAAAGCGACATAGTGTAACTTAATTAACCCAAAGTCTTGTTACACTTTGAAAATTTACTTATTTTAATATACCGCCTTGCTACTTGATATGTTGTGGTTTTATTTTGTGTGACCATTTAATTTACCTTTGGTACCGTTAGACACATAACGTCTAGTATAATTCGAATCACAATGGTGAAAGGAGATCACTTAATTTGGCATACAGCTAGTTAAACTCTTTTAGGTGCTAAAAACCAACCAATCTTCTTTCCTTGGTTTCTGATTAGAACTTATTTTTATGATAGCATTAATATATGTAGGTGATACAGGTTATGTGAATACATTATTCCTAGGGTAGAATCCGCCATCCAATTAAATAAATAAATATTAACCTGAGTTTCCTGTTTTGGTTTGAAAATAGCTGTCAGACTTTATCCATCAATTGTCATCTTCTTTAATCGTCGTACCAACAGGTTGATCTAAAATTCCCTTAAAGAACTAAGAAAGGAATAATTGGTCGAATGGTCGGGAAAAATTCTTCCTTTTTTTCGATAGATATTTCGGGCCTCACGTTGGGCGCCACTTTTTTGGCACAAAAAAATTAAAAGAAGATAGGTAACTAATAAGTGACAAATTAACTATAAACAAAAATTTAAATACTAAATTAAAGCCTGCGTTCAACAAGAATTAAAAAAATAAATAGCAAATGTAGCCAAAAAAAAGGCGTGGGTAGGTTTTTGTATTTCGGGTAGATCGGTGGAACGAGGGTAACGAATATATTCCACAAAAGGGGTTGGCCGCTAGCTACAATGGAGACGGAGTGGGTTTACAGCTAAAAGAATGTTATCAAAGCGCCACCAGTTTTTGCAACCCCGGATGTTAAGTTTACCCTATGCGGTGGTCTTTATTCGCTACGGTGCCTTTCTCCTGACCTCTGAAAACTGATGACAACAATTTAACATCTCAGCTACTACCGATCAACAATTTACAGAAAGAAAATAGTTCATGAAACAATAAATAAAATAAAAAATTAATCACAATTGAATGTTGTACGCTTTGACTATTAAGTTAAGGATCAATGTTGCACAAAACTTAATTTATTTCGCTTTATACTAACACGTGATAATTATACTGCGAATACCTAATACAAGTAGAAGGTAAATTCTCAAAAAAATATTTTAGTGGGTCCGTATAGAGCTCAGTTAAAAATAATAGAGGACATAATTTATTTCAGTAAATCAAACATGACTGGTGCACTATCAGGTTTATTATAAATTTTTTATACAAAGAAAAATAGGGTAATACAACTGAAAATGTTACCCCTAATAAATCTCGGGTTAAATTCGTTCAGGAAGGAAGGAAGCAGTCTCAAGATTCGCAATTTCGTCGTATAAAATTGGGTCTAAGGAGCTTTAGTGCACAATAGAACAGAAGTGCGACGCAAGCTCTTGACTTATGGGCCATAGCAGGCCACTTCCGGTAGATGGGCTGATTCTGGAGGGATAAGGGCTGATGAAGGCCGTTGTGCGTGAGCTCTATCTATTTATCATGTCTAGACCGAAAAACGAACCTCGGGGTGCAGGGCAATGGTAATAATTGAATTTATAATTGCTTGTTGTCCTAACCAAACTTCTCGACTCCCGGCCGTCTGGCAGGACTCCTCGTGGGTGAGTAAATAAGGTACTAAGGATTTAAGGAGGAAGATTAGATCAGAGAAGGGGTTCTCATATTTATCACGATAATGCAGTGATTTGGGAATATTTGTTTATTTAGGCGCCGTTGGCTTCTTTTGGATACTCCTTTAAGAAAATACATAATAAATCATAAATGACTGAGTCCCACGCGACCACGTCTGTTAGGCAACCAAACTTACAATGGAGTCAATGATTAACACAAAATTCCCTAAAGACAGATGATAGACCAGTGGAGTATATTTTACATTTTTGTACAAAACTTTGAACTTTAATCTGCGAAATATGTTTCTTTTCAATAAAAAAAATCGTTCTTTACATTTTTTACTTACAAAATAATCATACTCCTCTAAGATATTTTTAATATTATCCCATTCTATATTGAAAAAGTATTTTTTGATTGAAGGTTATTCTTTAAAAAATGTAGGTTCTTTTATAATCCATTTTCATTCAGAGGTAATGAAAATAATGTTAATAAAATACAAAAAGTTTGTTTTTAAATATTTTTTTTTAAATATTAAATATAAATTATAAGTAAATTTACCTTACAATGCTAACATAAACACAAAGTTTTTTACTCAGCTAATATTTATCTTATTAATCAAATTTATAATAGATATTTAAAATGACCACCTTCATTTTCCAAGACAAAACTTACTATGCGTTTTATGCACTCAAAAATGCGTTCAAGTTCATTTGGTGTTATAATGTTTATATCATGATCAATTGCTGCTTCCAGCTATTTAAGTTTGGAGAGGATGTTTAATTATCTTATTTTCTATATGATCAAACAGAAAAAGTATATAGGCGTGAGATTAGGACATCGAGCAGGCCACAAACTCAATCAATAAATAATCAATCTATCACCATAAAATTCCTGAAGATAGTTTCTGTTGCAGTATGTGCTGTGACTGCTGTGGCTCCAACTTGTTAAAAATACCCATGCTGCAGTTCATCATCATTATTCCAGGGCTTGTTGCAAAATGTTATGGTATCGTTCGCCATTTATTACTTATCGGAAAAAAATTGGGCTTACTATCCGTCTTCTTGAAATTGCTACCCAGATAACTATCTTTTGTGGATGTAATAATGTTTCAATAACATTATGCGGATTTTTTAAGCCCAAGTTCTGTAATTCTGACTATTTACATAACCATATAAATATACGTCATTCATTCAACCATTGACAATATTATACTCCTTGGTTGGGATCAGGAGGATGTAAGTTTTGCACAACAGAAACCTTATAGGGATGCATATTGCATATGCAGCTGAATCATTAAAGCCTTGTGACAAGTCCCAACTGATACACCTACGGACATATTATCAATATATTCTTATGTAGAATTGTTTCTTGTAAATACACAAATTAACCGGCATAATACTATAAGATTTTATAAGTCGATAAAAAAATTACATTCTAATAGTTAATATTCAAAAATTTTTAAGATTAAGTATTTAATTATTAAGTATTTTTTAACTTTAGGTTATAAGATTTACCATAATTTAAACTATATTAAATTTGTCCCAGTACCTGATTAAAACATTGAAATTGTATAACTTTTTTATTAAAAATTAAAAAATATATCTATTTCTCTGAAAAGAAAGTTTACATTGTAGTAGATTGAAAGAAAAATTATAAAATTCATTCAATTTTCTGCTTGTGATTTTTTTAATTTCTGAAATCATTCCTTCAATTCTAGTTAACTCTGTTAATTTTAATAGTACAAGAAAAAGTTAATAGACCAATTTTATGCGGAATTTTATCATCTACAACTTTTATAAGAAACTTTTTTTCTAGCTCTTACCCCCTTTTGAGTTATTTTGAAAAACCCCTTTATTTTATCTTTTTCCACCCCTGCCCGGAAGTTGTAAAAGAAAATTACTGTCACTTATTGTAATTATATACCTCAAAGTAACTTATATCAAAAATTCAGGCAAGTTGCACAAAATTGCGATTTAAAGGCCCATTTAATGGGGGACTATATTACACTAGTACCAATATGAAACAGAATTTTTACCCAGGTCAGATTTTCGCCAGGGTGTATATGCTTATATACTTTTAATATTACTTAAAACCCATGACATACAAGATTTTTCAAAAACAATATTTTGTTCAACCAATCGTCCATGCTTCAGGACCTAAACTAGCATTTTCTAAGAGACAAAAAATGACACTATTTAAATTACTATGAAAAGGGGTCTACATAATCTAAATGGTGGTGTTTCAATATATTTAAGAAAAACTATTATCAACAGGACGTCTCATATACTAGCCTTTATAATAGGCTTTATTATATCCTAAATACTCACGTTCCACACTTTAGAAGGTGCAAACAAAAAATATACGAGGTACGCAGGTGAAATTATACATAATTTTATACTTAAAAATACCGATTAATATATAAATTTGATAAGAACTTTATAACCCTAAATTATTTTAGACGCTTGAAGTCGTTTATAAAATCTCCCATGAATGTTCCATATAAAAATTATATAAGGAGTGCCAACTAAAAGTTGACCCAAAAAGATTATGGTTTACATACATAAGAAGAAAGGTACTATCAGAATTTCTGGTAAGATGTAAACATAGTTGAATAACCCACAAGTACAATTTTTTGCAGTCTTTATCAAACCTGTACTAACTCTTTAAAGCCTTCAGATTGTGTCTCTGATTATTCATGTATTTATTTTTATAAACTTCCTGAATGTCATATATTGCAAGCAACAAAGAAACTCAAAAATAGAATGGATATGATCAGGTTCCTAGTTTTTTGGTTAATGATTGTGCTAATGTGTGTATTACATTTCAACAACTTTCAAAGTACAAAAAAAATAATGTCACCTTGGCAACACGGCTTTATGGAGAACCGCTCCACAGAAACAAACTTGGCATGTTTTACTCAATGATCTACGGAACGATAGTTAGAAAAAGTCAAATAGACAGTTTACATAGATTTCTCGAAAGCGTGTATTCGTTTGGACCAAAGTATCTTAAAAAAATAGATGACGTTGGCCTTGGCAATTTGTTGCTAAATTTTTTCGCTTTTTATATGACTAGCAGAATGCAGTACTTTCAATATATTGGTCATAAATCTAAAGAATTTCATGCATACACAGGAGTACTCCTGGGATCAATTTTGGGACAATCATTTTTTTGATTATATTTATAAATTATCTCTATGCCACACTTTACTAAAATAACTTGTTTAGATGACTGTCAAATATTACAAAATGAACTGGATAAACTCATGAAGTCGTGAACTGGTGTCAATAATTTGGATATGAATATTGCCAAGTAAAAAGTAGTTTCATTCACACTGAAAATAAATTGTGAACAATTTTCTTATTATTTCTTTTTTCTAATATCATTAGTAGATAAATTTACATAACAATTGTTGTTTACATATTGTTTATTATTTTTATATTATGCGCCCTTAGCAGATTTTGTATATTGCCTTGCAATTGGAATGTTCCGTTGGGCAATAAACTTCTGTTATTAATAATATTATTATCTGCCATATCTTTATAAGGAGTAAGAATTAACCCTTATTTGATTTGAACATTTTGGGTTAATTTTAACAAAGGGCCGCCTTGTAGAAGTTTAGCAGTCGAACGAACGAGAACGGGTTTTACAGAAAATTAATTTTAAATAAAAATTAATTTACAAAACCAGATTACCTATGAAATATTAATAACTGCTTCGCAGCATAAGTTTATAATTATTCACATTTACATTTAGATCGAATATCTAAATGAACTTTTAAAGTTTGTATCAATTTTCGCTGAAAGCGTAGAATCCATAAATGAAATTTAGTATCTATTTAATAATGCATATAAAATAACAGTTTAAATATATGCTCAAGCATATCAACCAATTTCGAATATTTACTTTACTAATAAAATAAACTGATTATTTTAACAAATCGACTGAACTATGCTATAAAATTATTGGTACAGCTTCCTACCGTTTGCAGGTTTAATATAATCGAACATCTCTTCGAATAACAATTGAATTAATATTTGAAAATATACCCAATTAATCTAGTTTTAATATCCACTCTTGAAACTGGTTAAAACCTAGTTTATTTAAAATACTCTATTTAAATGATGAAATATACTATTTAAATGAAATTAGGACGATTATTTGAAACAATATATTTAAACTATTATTATATTTAAATATATTATTACTGCGTACATTTTAGTTGAATGCTGGGGGCATTTCATGCCAAATAACTGAGGTCATGACCGGACCATTTTTAGTTTTCCTGATATTTTGGTATTATTTGGTACCCATTTAGAGTAACCTTCATGATTTTTTTTTTAGCCCCTCAAGAACATTTTATATTTGAGTAAAAAATTTTCAAGAATCTGTAACTTGGCAAAAACTAAAGATATCATAAAATTTTATTTGCATTTTGTTCGTTTTGAGATGTAGTTTTATTAAAAAATATAAAAATAATACATTTTTAGTTTTTTGAGGTGTTTTTCTGATTTTTAACGAAAAAAAATGCTTTTTGAAAAAGAGTGGCGTTTTGTATTAAAAAAATTCTCGGAAAAATCATCTTTCGATATGCAAATTTATGAAATAGGCTCTAGAGTGGGGTCTTTCCTTATTCTGTTTTTTTTCCCAAATAAAAAAAAAACTGTTTTGCTATTTTAATTTGTTACAGATAAACCAAATTTTATTACAATGTAAATAAATCGGTCTAAATGAAAGCTGAGTGGCTGAGTGAATCCATTATTGAGTAAATTTTCAGTCAATATTGGGGATTTTGATAATTTTACACATTTTTGATAATATTTGACCTAAAACTAGTAGTTTCACTCATCAAATTTAGTTGTCCTCATACTAATAGAGAAAGATTTCACGCAATCGGGTGGACAGAAATTGATACATTATTGAGCGAAATTGAGTGAACATATGTAAGACCATTTTTTCTTACAGTATAAGTAAATCGCAATGACTAATTATTAAAAATACCATATTTTTAAAACTACTTCTACTAATATTGTCATTATTAAATATCTAAATTATTATTAATAAGGTCATAAAAACATTCAGAAAAATTTATTGCTAACAACAATAGCATTTTATTTCTAACAATAATAGTAATAAATGTTTAAATTGGGCAATATTTGCTGCTTGACAGTAACCTTAAGATACCAATGATTAACTATGATTGGCACACCAACATGTTATCTACTAGAATTTGCATCTGATGACTTACGTAATTGGGGGATTGGCAAATGGAGTGCAATAGGATGATCAGCCGGATCACCGGATTTAACACCCCTCGATTTTTACTACTGATGTTTAAAAGACAGGATGTACGAGAAGCTTTTGCACGACTTTAAACAATTAAAAAAATACATCAGAGCTGAAAAAAGTAGATTTCTTCCGAAACAATTAAAAATATACAAAACAACTTTGTTCATCATTTAAGGCACTGTCAAGGAGCGAGCTCAATTTCAATTTTTATAACGTTACTTTATTTTGTTCTTCGACAAAAAAATTTTCTAGGGAAATCACTTCATAACTTTTTACATAATCTTATGAGGTATCGTCATTCTCAGATTGTATTAAATTCTGGTGAGAAAATTGGGGGTTGCTGTTTACATAAGATTATATGGATGTCATAAAAACAATAAACGTGAAATACATATTAAAATTATTAATAACATTATGTTCAAGGAAAATGAAAATCGACCTATTTTGATGTTTTTCGCAAAACTTTCTGCTCCACATTTTGAAAATAAAGATTCCCATGTTTATAATTTTGCTAAATGTTAATGAGTATGTTTTTTGTGAAACGTCTAGTTCATTTTTGCTTTGTAATAAGCTTATTTTAAATTAAAAAACAATAATCAAAAATGTATTTTTTTCAGAAATGAAATAAGTTAATATCAAAATATTGAGAAGTGTCATGCAGCATTCAAGTCGTTGGTTAATATCAAAAATCATAAAATGTTTACCCTAAATTAATTATTCATTTTGGGACTAAGACAATTCAGAGTATTCAATTCAGAGAATTCAATACAAATCAGTACGATTGTAAACATAACATTTTTTTGCTCACGTCCAAAATCTAGTTTTTTTAGGGGGGCAAGGCTATCTTCGTTTACTTCTGTATAATCTGTTTCTTCTGTTGTTCGTGAAACATGGATCACTATGAAAATATTTAATAGTTACTACTGCATTATCTACATTAGTGAAGTGATGTTCAGTTTTATTCGAAATAAAGTGGTAACTACATAAAGTTTTAAGAAATAAACAATGTCTTTAGAAATTTAATTCCTCCGCACTTATAGATCACAGAACAAGGAAGAATTTAATCGTTTTTAACGCAGTTGCCTTACTCAAAGTTGGCGATGGCGATGAACGAATGTTGTGATAAATTAAAAGGCGGTCAAACAGTTTGAGAAACAATATTCGGACGACAAATAAAAGCTTATATTGGTTGTTTGCGATGAAGGAAATGCAGGTTTACGAAATCTAAAATTAAATTTATTGGATTTATCACCGGGTCCGTTCTACCGCGCTCATTTGAGGAGAATCGGATTTTAAGTTTATTTTTCCTGCTGCGGAAGACGTTTTATCCTCGGGGGACTCGAGGGGATTGAAAAGGTCGAAAAGAGTACTGCCCAACTTCTCATCTTAAATTAAATTATCTTTACCTTTTTACTACCGTCCACCTTCGTCAATATATTATACTGAAATCTGGAGAAAATATAAAAGTGAATAAGGCCCCATTCTCTCGGATTCCTGTATTATTTTTCTTGACGTAAGTGATATTTAGGGCGGACAGTTTACCAAAACAACTTGTTTGATTCTGAAGATGGATCGTAGTCGAAAATTCAGTAGATATAAGACAGCCCAATTTTTGTTAGAGGTTAGACCTCTATATACCTAAATTAATCATGTGATGTATATAATATCATCAGCCTTATCATTGTTACTTTATTATAAAATATATAGACTGCCATAACTCTAGAAAATTATAATGAATTTGATTCTAAACGAAATACAGTTTTAACTTTTAATTTAAATACACTCTATTGTGCCCATACAAGTACACTGAAGTAGCAATAAACCACAACAAATAAATTATTAAAAAATTATAAAGGTGAACACATAATAATACAAAAAAGTATACTATCAGTTTATTAATCATAATTAATGTTAGCATACTAACTAATTTTCAATACACTGATGAAGGGTGCATTCATAATATTGTTAGACAAACTAAAACACCATTCACAATAAAGTGTCGACGTAATACAGTTCTACAACATTCTTAGAAAAGTGTATAATTATGACCACATAGATTCTCACTATGATTAAGTAATGATGATAGTCGTGTTGACAGAGTACGAGTCGTAAGAGCCAGATCTTCCTATCAAATGTAGAATAGAAAGTCTATCATCATATGAAAGTCGAGAAACTGAGGAAATCACTTGCCAAGCGACATCGTATTCTATATCTTTTCTTACAATATGGTGAATAAGCAAGAGCAGCATACTCAAGCACAAGTCTAAATAGGATAATAGGATTATTAGACTGCTGTAAGAATGACTAGATGGCTGAAAGGATGCAACGTTAACACGACGCGTCGTGCCACTGAAATGACTCGAATGCCTCATTTTAGATTAGATGGAATAAAGGCCCCATGGTCAATCTGAGATTCAGCTGGCTGCAGTTTTATTCCAAATATCAAGTGTGACTTGTTTTCTCTAAACGTGATTTGGAGCATTTACTGAAATTCATAGGTCTGAACAATGTACCCAGTGAACAAAATTGGTTCAACAACTGAACCCTGGAGTACCCCAGATATCACATCTAGTTAAGCAGAAAAAGCGACCCTCCCTACACGGATTGTAAGGGAGACGATGACGGCCTACCTTAGGATAAGGGACGCAGGCGATTGGAGAGCGAATGAATAGGTTACAAAGGAAGTATACCACCACTTTCCCCTCGAGAGAGCAGTGGAAACAGGAAGGTGATATGTTCCTCCCGGGATCCCTAGTATGCTATACTGATGGATCTCGGACAGGAACAGGAATTTATCTGGAAGGCAGTGGTATCCAAGAAAGCTTGTCACTGGGGATGTACGCCACAATATTCCAGACCGAGGTTTTTGCTATCTTGATGGTAACAAGCAAGGAGGAGATAAGGAATTGTGTAGAGGAGAAGATTTTTATCTGCTCCGACAGTCAGGCCGCGCTCAGAGCGGTTAGCTCCCCGAGGACAGGGTCTATCCTCGTCCAGGAATGTGGAGCCGCTCTGGAGTCATGGGCCAGACGAAGAGAGGTAGAGTCGGTTTGGGTTCCAAGCCACATGGTTATCCCTGGTAACGAGCCATACTTTTATTGACAATACTACTTGTTATATATGCAAGAATAATGCACCTAGCCTGGTTTGAATGCATTTAGTTAGAATCATAGCGATGATTTCTTGTCCGTTTATTTCTCGTTTTTTTTTGTCTTCCATCTGTGATAAGAGCGTCGTGCTGAATTGGTCTAACACACTTGTTCTTTGTATACAAAAGAAAGCAGATTGTTATTGTGGGCAAATAAAGTAATAGTAAAAATATTCCGACCTGTTTCCTTGATTTACCAGAAAATCTTACACTACTAATTCTACAATGATCAAGTTTCGTTTGGAAGCCGCTCACGGGGAACCCGATCAAATGCTTTTGGAAAATCAGTAAAAAGAATTTCCACTGACCTGCAAGAATCTAGATCATAAATCACATAGTTAAAATTAAATTAAAGGTTAGTAGTAGTCAAATCCGTATTAGCTGTGGGAAATAACGCCTGTAAAGGACATTAATGAATTTGACATTATTTTTTTCCATAATGTTATGGCATGCAGAGTAAACTGATAAGTCTATATTTTTTTGGATCCAGTTTATCCCCTCTATTGAAAATGGGCGTTACAAAAACTTTTAGCTAGGACAGCCAAATAGGGAGAATAGAATTTAAAAAAGAGCAATGTGGGAGTGGTTTAAGCGATCAAGACCTGGAGATGAATTTAATGAGAGTTTGGATAATTGTTCAAAAGTGAGAAAGTGAGAAACTGAGTAAGTTATTTCAGAAAGAGAGTGGTGAAGTCTATATGAAGGAATGGAGCATTGGGCTCAGTGAAAAGAGCAGATGAGAACTAGTATGCTAATACAGTACACAGCAGATCTTCAGTTTATTGAAAAAATTTTCATAATTTGCAAAATTAAGTAGGTTCTTGGTCCGTTTATATTTATTCCACAGTTGTAGTTTATGTCTCGAACGTCCAATGAAAGGTTTTGTGATCCATGATTTTAAAGCACCTTCTGAAGAACCTGCTAATCAGAGTAGCGAGAGACGACATTCGTGAGGGAATAAATAAATTTACCCAATTTTTCATTTACTTTACCAGAAGTTTAAAAAACTTATCTAAATGGTATTAAGATAGTTATTTTTCTTAATTTCATTCTTGTTACTTTAGCATATTACATGAATATTCGTAACTAAAGTAACATTATTAGAAGGTCCAATAGGTGACAAGTGGTCTTCACTTGCAAAAATAATGAGTTGAACCTTTTCTTCATCTTCATAGACATCATGACTAATATTTGAATCATCACACAAAGGTATCATTGTGATGTATGGCATTGAAAGGTCTACTTTTTGGCTTTCCATTAAAAGAAATAATAATGAAAACAGAGGATAACTACAAATGGCATTATTGGTAAACAAATTCCACAATTTCGCTGCATTTGATCGATCTTGTGTCTCATAAGATGAGCTTGTTATCTTAAGAATTCGCTTTAGCAACATGTTTAATTAATGGCCAAACAATATAGACTATCTTCAAAAAAAATTAAGGGAAAAGTCAGAACAAAATAGGAATGTAACCCACTTTTATTTTGTCACATGCAAATTCAGTATTTCATCTTTTTAACAACATTCCAATAATTCGAGAAACATCTGCAGTTCAATTACATTATGCACAGAAATGCAACTATAAATAATGTTTCATTCGAAAGCTTTTCCTTTATAAGTTTGTTTGACTGCATAGAGCAATTGGAAGAATACATTGACAATGCGAAAGTAAAGCAAAGCGCTTCCGCCGTTCCGAAAAGCGGATATAACATTGCGCATTTCTGTATGCAAATAAATCGTATCAATTACTAAACACAATACAATTTCTGTATGACAGGACAAAAATTGTTGAAAATATAGTACCGGACGCGCTCCCTAAGCTTTGCTGGCCAATATCAGCCTAGCATAATAGAGAGTTCTGCCTTTGTTTTCTGTAACTGAAAATGTGTACTTAGTTTTTTATTACTTGTCAGTCTGTCGGACAGGAAATTAAAACTAGATTTATTGACAGGAATCTAAATTTTAAAAATATTGTTATATCTAAGATTTATTTTTTAATTATGCAAAAGTGTTTTCAACGTTATGGTTCTAGATTGAATAACATTCGAAGAGTATTAAAATAAAGTATAAGTATTTAAAAGGAAATAATTTACTTTAAAAGCTACAAAATATTGATTTAGTAACTAACTATATTGTTTCTCGACCAGACTTCTTATGTCCCTGCCGCGCACTAATGTTTCGAAGGTTGCGCAGGCGTTTTTGTATTCTGCGCACAATAGGCTTGTTCACCATTTTTCTTTTTTGATTTTATAAAAGAATTCAATCTAAAAATGGAAAAAATCCAAATTTCACTAAAAAAACAGCAAAATTTAGAGGGTCAGAAAAATGTTTGTACAGCGAAAAAATTAGAGGGAACATTGATCGGCACTGGCATTGTCGATGGATAATTGGTGTTTCTCCGCGTTTTTTTTTCAAATGCACAGTTTTTGGCTTTGGATTTGGGGATTGTCTCATTTCTCTGGTGTTATTTAAACAAATACTCGGCGGGCTAAAGCATCATTCAGCATTGAATTATACCCGCAACATCCAATACAAAAGTTATATGGTTATATCTCATCTTTTCTCGTTTCTAGCAGCACCTCTTTGACAAAGATACATTTTTATGAACGCATTTGTTTTAGTAATTAAATGTCTTTTCGTTAGCGTCGTGTTCCGCAATTCATTATAATTATTTATTTTCTGCTCACTAATTTGTGAATAACTTGATAACAAAAAAAGATATCGAACCCTTTTTGGCGTCAACATGTAGCTACTTTTATGATCTTCAAACTAACCTATAAATAGTTTTATCCTGCTATTTCACTTTTTAAGAAAGCGTGATGTTTCACGCTTTCTTATAACATACATAACATGGATAAATAGCGTCAATAAATAAACAACACTTTCGTTAGAAATTTCAGATTTACACTATTTTCGGCATTTTTTTTGTGCTGAATTGATTTACATAAAGAAAATTATAGCATTGCATTTAAAATTTTTGAGAAAATTCCATAAAACGGCAGTCTTTTGAAATAACGCCATCTATAGGTTTCTATATTGAGGTAAATGACATTATGCATTCACAACGAGATTAAGCATGAAAAGACCTTTCCAACGAGGCATAACACTATCGGCTTTTGATGAGCCAATCCTTAAAAAAATGCATTTTTCTGATCAGACATTAGGGACTTCCCCCACTATTTCTGTCGAGAGATAGAACAAAATGTCATTAACAAAAGTTATGCGCAATTACTCCCAGCTACGACTTTCCCGAAGTTCTAAGGTCTATACTTTCCCTAATATCGTACCTCGGCGACCTTAGTGGAACACTCTGTATATAAAATGCAAAACTTTGTCAAAAAACTGTTGAAAAGACAATATTATAAATATGATTTGCTCTTTCATTTAAATTTCAGTATCGGTTTTAAATACTTTTACTTTACTTTATAACGTGTGCTAATTCAAATAACGTCGAAGGACTTTCCTAAGTCTAATGAAGTCATTATGCTCTTCGACACCAACATCTAGGCATTAAAAACTTCAAAGACGTGCTATTAATTAATAACTAATGATAGTTACATTTGAGCTTTCAGAACACGTGGACTATTCAGAGTACGTTATAAAAACGAGAGAAACTGTAAGAACAGCGAATATACAGGGTATAGCTTTGAATGGGGATCATATTCATAAAGAGAGACTCAGTTATACACATAGACTTCCTTTGACCTTCAGAAACACGTATCAATAGTTTATTTTCTCAAATTCTGTTGAGAAAACTTAATATTTTTTACCCTTTTTTTAATAATTTTCATACCCCGCCGCTGGACAGGCTAGTGTAACTTCAAAACATGGCGCGTTTTAATCGCAGCGCATGCACAATTGGGAACTGGGTTGTGCATTGTTGTTAAATCTTATATTTAAAGGAAATGTGATTAAATTTCAACACCACTCGTAGGTATTGCTTTTTGGCACATTACCTTTGTTGAGTAGGTGTTCGCCACGAGCCCTATCATCCCACAAAAACGAAAATTTAATTCTTTTAAATAAGATAAACTAGTACTTAACAAGTAATCTAGATGAAAATTCAAGCAGTAATCAATAATGATAAATGAAAAACACAAAAATAAAAAAATAATCTGTTTACTCACCGGATTTTTATAATATAACATTTGAAATTTTATAGTTAATTTTCGAGCAACATGATCCTCTTCGACGGCATTTAATATTTGTGGTTCCTAATTTCTCATTCTCTGAATTTGTTTCCGTGTAATCTATCTGATATCGTATTCTTTCTTCACGACAAAAGTAGACTCTAACCATATCAACCCTTTCTTGATTCGTATACCTACATGCTTTTTCATAATGTACAAAACTTAAAATTAAAATATAAAATTACACTGTTTCGCCGCTGAACACTGAAATAATTAACTTTATAAGATTATACACTTACACCACACAAAGGTACTTTATGAACACCCCATTAAACAAAAATGTTACCAAATGAAACAGTGCAGTAATCGGCCATTCCCGTTTTAGAACAGGTGCGAGGACAGTCGGCGTATCCGTTTTCAAAGGCTTGCCGTAACAGAACAGCGGCTTTTTAATGTTCGGCGCATCGTCTACATTGACATCAAAAACATATGGTGACTAAAATAACACATCGTTGTAATATTAAATCAATCTGTATTCACTAAATTATTTTTAATTCGTTTCTTTGTCTAACAGTTGATTAAAAAAATATATTTACAACGTATCTCTGTATCAATATTAGTTAATATTTAATAAATCATGTAAAAATTTTAGAAACGATAGAATTTTATTTTTTTTTCAGTACTTCGATCACAGTAAAAAAATATGGTGACTTTAAAATAACACGTCGCTAAGTTATACAAATGCAATCTGTTTTACCAAATTATTTTTCATTGTCACTTCCCAGAAAGCAGATTGATTTAAAAACAACAAAACTAATTATTACTCGATTATTTATTTTATTTAAAAAATTATAATTTCAGATCCGTGTTCAGGGGAAAAAGTACTACTACCTCTAAAATACTGCCCCCCACTTAAAATTACACCCTGTATAGTGTGTTCTATTAAAGAAAAAAGAAAAAGTTTGGTTTATTTCACCTAATTGTTTTTTTTATACATTTCTTCTCAAAAAAATGTACAAAACTTTGGTCTTTACCATTTTTTCCACGATAGAAAGGTAAAAACGATAAGGGGGGTAGAATGTTACGTGAATATCCCTGTACATTTAAAACGAAACAAACGCTTTTACGGTAAAGCATTAACTTTTGCTTTTATTCTTTACTTTAAGCGAATGTTTCTGTTTTATTCATGAGACCTAATATGTACACACTTTAATGGGACGCTGAAATACATCAATATTGCAGCTATTCTTGGAAAAGTCAGACCCTATCGTCCTTGAAGTGTTATAGACTTCCAACCATACAACGGAAAGATATGGATCACACCATATATAAATAAGCCGAAGACTTAATCTCCAGATCCAGAATTTTATACAAAAAATAACTTTCGAAATGTCTATAATTCTAAACCGAGGACTTTTTGAGTTTTCGAAATTTTTTCATTTGCCAGTTTTTTTTTATAGTTTTCCGTACACAGTACACATATGTTTTTGTTGATCGTCTTCACTTTTTATGTTTTTATACTGAGTTTATTTGTAAGAAAGGTTTTTTTTAATAATATAAAGCATCTAAGAACCAAATAATGATTTAACATTTCTGTTATCAAGGAAGGCGGTAAGTTTTTTTAAATAAGAATTATTTGCGGAATATAATTATTTTTTCTTCAATCCTTTTTTATGTAAATATATTTTCAGTGTAATTAAATAACGATTTATCTAGAGAGAACAAATGAAGTAACTTAATTATTGCCAAGTTCTGGCACGACGAACTGCAGACATTACACTATACAAATTCATACGCCAATTTGACTATTTTACTCTGCAGCTGCCAACACGGAATATCCAAGTATATGTGATAAGTAATCACGATTTCAACGAGCTTAGTAAGCGTCTAGTGTAGTAAGTGCAGTAAGCTCATATCTGTGTTAACAAGTCAGTCCTCGTACAGGACATCCAGATTGATGATATGGACGTGCTCATATTAAGGCAACTTCTTCATCATTTCCAACTGCCTATTTACATAAACGACTTACACACAACTTCCCTAATTCCGACGAGTTCAGCAACAATCTTCCCATTTTAAATTTAGAAACTCGTACATTTCGCCGCATACTTTGTGTTCGGGTCAAACATCACCAATAGGGTTTACATGAAAATTATTTATTCTCGTGATACAGATATTAAGCGTTTTTTTCTAATTTCATATGGACCTACAAAAACAAAATACCACTGGCGCGCAAACCTCATTCTCAGCGTCCTTTTACGAAAAATAAATGTTACTTCTGTGTAAAGCAGAAATAATAAAATAGGTATTTCGTATTTTATAAATAATTCTTCAATATGCCGCCAAATGGTATAGTTTTAGAGAAAATGTATATCAATATTCTACTGCAATAATGAGATAAAATCGAATATTTGGTGATATTCAGATTTAATAGATACCATCTCTTTGTTGAATTTGCAGATGTTAATTACACAGCCCCACAAAAAAAACTCTGTGCATCCGACTAGATCACTATATCCTTATGTTTTCGATGTCGTTTGACCTTATCAGGTCAAGTTAAACATAATTTCAAGGTCAAATCGAGAAAAATCCCCCATGGTGGAAGCAACCATGATTATTATATGTTTTTGGGGTCGCTGAGTCCTAATCCGAGGTCTGTTTGGCCTTGTTAAGTCAGGTTCAAGGTCATTATAAGGTCATTCCAAGGTCAAACTGAGAAGAATCCACTATTGCGGGGGCAAACAAAGTAATTAAATGTTTTTTTCGGGTCGGTGAGTCTTTAGGTCCTTTCGTCTTTACCGGGTCAAGATCAATGTCATTTTGAAGTTAAACTGGATAACTTCTAAATAGGGTTTAGTGGGAATACAGATTTTTTGGTCGCTTTATTAGGACTCCATTTGACCTTGTTGCATCAGAGCCAATGTTATTTGAAAGCTAATTAATTCTAATACCTATCAGTTGGCTTACAAAGCAATTTCTGCCTCGCTCATCTATAACGAATCGAAAGACTCTCAACATTCACGAGTCTTCTCATTGGCATGATATTTTTGAGTCACATTTGAAAATCCGACACTATAATTTTATACGGCATTATTGGTTACTAACACTTTCATCCTTCGCGGTAAGAAAGGTTCGGGATAGTTGCCGTGCTTGAAGTTAAGGGAGAACTTTGGTAGACAATTGAGTGCGTTATATGGTACATGTCAACAATATAGTAACATTCGTTTCATATTCTATGGTGAAAGATGAGTATTCACATTCCATTAATGATAAATTTTTTATAACTCGTACGTAATGAAATTTTTACTTGTAGACAGCCAGAATATATCTGCATTAATGGACATAAAATGTCTTTACTGACAAGTCTAACTCCATTAAAATCATCAAATTTTAATTATCATTAAAATCATCAATCATCTAAGTAATAGCGTAATTTCTATGATGGTTCTAATAAAGCCTTTATAATCCTGCTACCATGAAGGATACTGGAAACGATGACATAATGTTCCGAAAGGAGATGTGTAGAATGATTAACCCGATATATTGAATTTTTCTCGATTTGGCCTTAAAATGACCTTGAATCTGACCTGACAAGGTCAAACGAACCTCGGATTCGGACTCAGCACCCCAAAAACATAATAACTACGGTTACCTCCACCATAGGGAATTTTTCTCGATTTGACCTTGAAATGACCTTTAACCTGACATGACAAGGTCAAACGGACCTCGGATTCGGATTCAGTGACTTCGAAAACATGAGGTTGTAGTGGTCTAGTCCGATGCACAGAATTATTTTGTGGGGCTGTGTTATTTTTTACAATTTAGACCAACTAACTTCTTTTCAAATGTCAACACCTACTGAGATACAGGTCTCTAAATGCTTTTTAAATGGAACTTAATATCTCAAAAGATATTGATTTTTGCAGTAGAAAATTGGAATAATTTTTCTCAGGAACCATGTATTTTACCGATTTGAAACAACTACGAGGTGTGTTCAGAAAATAAACGAACTTTATTTTTTAAACCTTATTATTAATTTTATACATTACACTGGTAGACATGGTTCATGTGGATTCAGTACGAATAGTCATTTCGCGAAGATTTTGGCTCGCTGAAACCGAATCTTACCTCGGAAATGCTCAATCACCTAAGGTTTCTGAGATATCCTAACCTAAAAGTGCAAAAACGCGAATTTTACACATATTTGAAGTTATACAATATCGTTAGGTATTTTTTTTACAAAACTAAGAATAGCATCCTAAAGTACACCTTCCCCCTCCCAAGCGAATTTTCAATCGTCCAAATATCTTTCTTTTTCACCGAGATATGATGATTTGAAGTTATCGTTTCACCAAATTATGCACTCAGATGCAACGTCCATGACAATGGCTAGACAATTATAACCCCCGACCCTACACCCCGATTTCCTGAACCCTCGAGCCCTGTAACCTGCGATGCTATACCCTACGACCCTAACACACCAATTTTCTTAACCCTCGAGCCCTGTAACCTGCGACGCTGTAACCAATTTCCTTAACCCCCAAGCCCTGTCACCTACAAAGCCTTAGATCATTAAACCGCAATTTCCCAACCCCCTCTGTAATTTGCAGGCAAATTAACACTACATTCACCGAAGATTAACTTACAGTTACAGGGTTACAATTCTTCATTTTCATTGTACAATCTATTGATGACATTATTTTCATTAGTCACTGAACACCCTGTATTTACTGTACCTAAATGCGATCTGCATAATTTTCAACGAATGTTGCTTGTTCTACTATTTTTATTTGTCATTTTTTTTAGAATTTTAATAGTATATATAGTGACCCAAAAATAATGCAAACTTGTGTGCTAAAAATAGATGTTCAAAGATGGCCACTGACACTGCGTTTTCGTTTTATGTATCACTTTAAATATGAAAAAGAATTTTTGTAAATTACTGTCAATAAAAACTATTTTTGGAAGTACGAATTAGTTTCAGTTTTAATCAAGTGCCGATTGTTTAATCAATCGTTGATGTTAACTATTTAGTTTACATTTTCAAAACTTTTATTTTGAATGACTGAAAATGAAACTTGACACCGTAATTATATAGAACAGATGGATTATATGTTATATTTATGGTTAGAAAAAAATTGTTTTATTAAATTAACCATTTTACTGACCATTTTAACTCAAGCGGTTATTGATTTAAAATCTCCAATGAAGTACCAAAAGTGCCATAAATAAATAAGTATAGGCAATATGCATATCAGTCATCTCTTTCAATAAGTAAGAATCATAAACAAACTCAAGTACTTCTGATATTTACGACAATTGAAATGCCTTTCATTTCTTCATATTATCTATGGTGGCCAAAAAAATAACAAATATTTTTTTTAAATATTTTTTTTTCGGCTCTTAAAACATGTTAGTTTATCATGTTTTAAGAGCCCCCTCAAAAAATCAGCTCAAAAAAAAGTTTTTTAGAGGTTGCTCGAGGTTTTTATAAATTTCCAAAATCGTCAAAAATTGAATTTTTTTTTATATTTTTTTTCTCGTTATTTTGTCATTTTCTAGGTTGAAAAAAATCTCGTTTCTGAAAATTTCAATTCGATATTTTCATTTCTAAAGGTCACTCATAATTATTTTAACTTTCAAAGTAGTGTATTTTAATTTTTTTTCTCTCGTTATTTTATCATTCTCTAGGTTGAAAAAATCTCGATTCTGAAAATTTCAAATCGATATTTTCATTTCTAAAGGTCACTCATAATTATTTTAACTTTCAAAGTAGTGTACCTGTTTTCGAACGACCTCTAAAAATAAATATCAACGAACTAAAAATTTTGAACAAAAGAATAGAAATAAATCAGTAGTAAATTTTGCCTCGAGAAATTTTTTAAGTGTCTCATGATTTATTTCTATTCTTTTATTCATCAAATTCAATAAAAAAATATTAGTTCGTTGATATTTATTTTTAGAGGTCGCACGAAAACATATTAGGTACACTACTTTTAAAGTTAAAATAATTATTATGAGTGAGCTTTAGAAATTAAAAAAAAATAATAATTTTTGATGATTTTGGATATTTTTAAAAATCTTGGGCGACCTCTAAAAAATTTTTTTTATGCTAATTTTTTGAGGGGGCTCTTAAAACATGATAAACTAACATATTTTCACAAGAGACACGAAAAAAGAATCGTTTTTTTGGGCCACTTTACAAACAAGATACCTTATTCGTTATCAAATTATTTTGTTGATAGTTCCTTAAACTATTTCCATAATCTTACAAATCAACTTTTATTGTTTAATAATTTACTACACCTGAAATTAAGTCATTCGAACATCTCCACGTTAACATTTTTTGAAAAAATTAAACTTTCTATCTCTACAGATCTCTGTTCTTTTCATAAATATATGAATTTAATCCGAGTTTATACGATTTAATTTTCAGATTTCTTTTGATTCCTTTTGATGGTATTACGTCTTATAAAACCTGTAAGGGGTTCCTTTATTGAGAATACAGAAATAAAAAGTCCACTTAAATACTATTCAGTGTTAAATGCCGAAATAAATTGCCTCGGCAATTATTTTTTCTCTTTGTGTAATTACAGACGTATTTCCTTTCTATGTTTTATGTTACCCGTAGTTAAATGAAAAAATAGCTGTTAATTACACTTATTTTATCCAAATGTGCGTACCGTCTCTAATATTTACAATATTAATTTGAGGTTTTAAATAATAAAATAATTTGACATACCTTATATTACAACAACTGTTCAAAATTTTATCCACCGACCTGTAAACACATTTGGGTCCGTCTTACTCAGTTTCTACGAACTAACACAAATGTTATCTCGCCTCACCATAACACAAATGCTTCACCATAATACAAATGTTGTCTTGCTTCTCCATAAATTAAAACGATATCCATCAACTCCGAGTTGCTATACCAAGCCATTTTTGACACTAACTACTAAAACTACTACTAGAAAACTATTGTAAATAGTTAGATTTCAGTATTCGGAGCCGCTGAGGCCACGTGGGTCTCCACGCGTATTGCGAATGACGCTAGAGACTATAGTTGTCCAGCCATGTAATGGTTGAAAGTACTATAACTTCAATAATGTTTTTCTCGGAAACTATAAGGATTTTATAATTTTTTACGATATTGACTCCATTTCTCATTCCGCAACTATTCCCAAATTTTTGTGAATAATTTGTGAATCAGCCTGTATTGCTTGCCCATATAAAGAATTTCTGTTATCGGTAAATCTGTTAAGATACATTTTTTATGTTTATATCGATGTTATATATCGTTAATATAGATGTTTATCCCAAAATGTTTAGTGATTTTAACCTATTTCAAGATTGTTAGTATCTCAGTTTTATGGAAAATGAATCAATTTATTATCGTCGTCGATGTTTCGTTGCTTTATTGCATTTTCAGGACTATATAATTATGGTTTCTTTTTTCATTAAATCATAAGGTGTTTCTTACAGTATCAGTTGTTATTAGTACATGCAGTTTGTTCCCAAAAATTCCCCGGTATCTCAGAAAATCTTCCATGATTGTTAATTGAAGATTGACAAGAAGAAACCATAATTATAGACCTGAAGATGTAATAAAATAATGAAACGTTGTTAAATGGTTTTCTTTCCATAATAGTTGCCTGAAATCAAGAAAAAATATTGATACTGTTTCATAACTGTACCTATATCTAAGCAGCTATTTTGATTTCTACAATGTTTTTAAATTAGTTAAAAATTGACGTTATCAAGTTTTTTAAAATTTAGGTATTGTTTTCCAAAACCCTTACGAGAAAAAATTGGAAAAGAGGTGTCGTGTGATAGTAACTAGAATTTACATCATTGTTACATTTAATACGACATTTACTTGTACCTAGTACAGTTCTAGTTCAAAGATTCCATGAAAGCAAAAAGAACGATTGACCAAAACTGTTTACTTAAATTGAAAACACTTCCTCTTCTTCAACCTGTCAAATACTAAAACGTATTTGAAAAATAATTTAAAACAGTTTTAACGCCACATGCGGACTAGATACTCTAGTGAATCAAAATAAATAATGACAGCTTACCATAAAACACGAATCGCGACAGTCATCGAACGCAAATCGTCAAATATTGTAGTAATCAAAATCAACGGCAATGCCCATTTTACTGCTTTTTCATAAGTAAAATTCCCAGCTGGTGATTCAGCGGCAATACATAATGGTTCGTCACGTGACACAAGCCATTCAGTTCTAGGAAAATGGAGCAAATTGAGGCATAAATTTGCGAATAATTGTTATGTTCCTTTATCAACGTGTGTCGCATATGTAACACGCCACATCCGTTAGTTGTGTTTATTTCCGAATCCTGCAAAACGCTTCCTGTTTCGACGTTATTATAATCCGGGGGCATGTTATTTTATGTTCAGAAACGCTAAATGTATGTCTGTTTACTGAAAGTATTAGNATGTATAATCGGTTACCATCACAAATTAAATATATTAAATGTAAGACATCCTTTAAGAATACGGTGAAGAGGTTTCTCCTGGGGCAGGCATTTTACCACTATAGGGAATTCTTGTCATGTAACGATTTACACTTTATTAGCTGAGCATGATTATTTGTGATCTAGAGTTGTTTTTGTGTGACGTTTGTTATATTTTGTGATGCGCAGATGTCTCACTGTTATACATTTAAATTAGTTTTAAGTATTTTTAGTGCTTTTATTTTGACTTGTGTAAGTACTTGTTACAGTAACGCCAATAAACTATTATTATTATTATTAAAACATTTGAGCACTATGGCGTCAATTCTCCGTGGTACATGGGTCGTCAGCGGAAAATCAAACTTTCCAATTTTCTGCCGGGTAAATTAATTAAATAGAAATTGACGGTATTTCGACCCAAGACAGATATTAGAAAAATAAGACATAAAAACCTTATGCCGTATAAAAATAACGGTCCTAGAAAGAATACAAAAATTTCATTTTCCAAATATTTTCACTAATGTAAAGATTATAGAAAACTGTACGGCGTGTCTGGTTTTAAATAAAGATATTTATTTGAAAGTTATAATTTACTATGCCGTACAAATGCACTGGCTCTAAGGGCTTTTACTCTGACGCAAATTTTCTCATTTCAACCCCTATTCCAAAAATTTTTACACTATAGACCTTACAAAAATAAATTAGAAAAATACGAATATGTGTTAGGAAAAATATCGTTGCGGACCTATGTATATATGAACCTCTTATCTTAAAATCAATCAAAGATTTATTCCTTAAAGTTTGTGCACATATTTAATTAGCACCGTGTATATGTTTTGGTCAAAATATTATTTTAAATGTCACCTGGTGACACCGGTCATTAGTACCAGATTCCACAAAAATATTAAATTTGCACCCACCAAACTTTCATGGCTGCAATGTATTTAAAGTTGTATGTTGAAGACGAAAAGAAGGACTTTTTGATGGGAGGAATAGCTCTGGGGGAATTTTAAATGCATTCAATTGTTATAATATAAGCTTATTTTAAACACTCAAGCAAATAATAATTCAAAAATTGCTCACTTTTCAAATTCTTGAATTTTCTAATTAAATGGATTTATCCAATTTTTTAAACTTAATCGCGTATTTCAAAAACCAATGCTTATAGTCCCTTAGTTCAATATTTTTTTTTAATCTAAAACGACCTAAGAAACAGCATCATAAATATGTAACACAAATCTACAAAACACTGAATACTGATTAGTAACTACTAGTTTCTTAATAAAAACAGTGTTTAAATTGGTAATTACAATAATTACATTTATAATAGGTATGTTTAGTTTATACATTTACTAAAATAAAAAAATAATAACTTACAAGATGAGAAAAAACAATACAATTGTAGAATAAAATCAATAATCCATGTATATTATTAGAAGACCTTAATATACATTATTAATAATACTTAGTACAAAATAATTTATACTTTGAGAGATATTCATTATTATACTTGTCATATTAGTTATCTGTCATGTTGAATGATATTATTGTTTTATAATTACAATTTCCATAATTAAGTATTACTAGAATTTCATTATTTGCCGTTATACGATAGACAAGATTTAATTTGAATTTTGAACCAAATATTCTACAATTTAAATCAATATTTGTTCTACTAAGGTCCAAAAATAAAAAAATGTGCGTAACGTTTAGCGTTACATCACATGGAAGACATTTTGAGCCTCAGGCTATACAAATACCGTAATAAAAAAGTATCCTGGCTCTATAGCCAGATATGCTTTATATATCAAATAATAAAAAATAAATAAAATGATATGAGTATTTAATTCAAATGGTTTTTTGATACGTTACAAAGTAACTTCACTTCACATTTTATATCAAATTTGTTAATAGAAACTAAGCTGCAAATTACTATTATTATTAAAAGTATACTGTCGCTCAATTACAATTATCACAAATTGCTTGAAAACAGGGACGAGTTAAATTAATTTGACTGTTACTTATTTGTTAAATTATTTTAAAAAACTCGTTTTTATGAAAGAAAGAAATTTATTGAGCGGAATTTTGAATAGATTAACTTGAATAATTCTTACCATACCTGAAAGAAATCGTTTGAAAATTTTTCAAATAATAACGGCTCTAAAAATTCAAAACACGTTAATTATTTTGAACAGGTCGGAATTTCCGATAAATTTTCCACCTCCATTGAAACATATAATGAAACCACAACACAATGATTCAGTTTTTTAATTACGAGCATAATAGCGCTGGCGGATCAATGACATCTCCGTTACGCCATTGTTTTCTTTGAGGGTTGAAAATAACAGCTTAAAATTAATTATTACAGGTCCCAGCGGACTTCCATTTCAAATTTCGGATCAGACAAGGTTTTGTTAGAAAATTAAACGAATTAATTTAAATATACTGTTCGCTCCTAGTTTGGCTGTTCTGCAAACAAAAATATTACTCCAAGTTGGTCCTTTGTTGGAGATGTCCTGCTAACTTTGAAACTTCTAATTGAAACTCAAATAGATGTAGGAAGTTTTGTGAAGGGACATACAAACTTCTGACTTTAATTTGTTGATCGCGCTAGAGCAAAAATTTAAAAGTTATGTAGTACTACTCTTTTCTTATTCCTTAAGGTACTATTGTCCTTTAGAAATTTGGAAGAATTATTGCTATAACAATTCCTGACATTGATAATTTGATTGTAACTGATAAAGAATATACATTCTGCTTATTGTGAAAACATTCGGTCCTGATAAATTAAAAATAATTTACATGCAGACTACTATTTACCAGTTCAAGTCAACAGTATCAGCAATTGATTTATTTTTTATCTTTAGGCACTTCCACAGCTCCTAAATTTTAAAGCTAAAACAGAAACATCATAAATTTAAAACTTTAAGTTTCAATAAAAAATTCGACGAAATTTGAGATATAAGNTATATATCGTTAATATAGATGTTTATCCCAAAATGTTTAGTGATTTTAACCTATTTCAAGATTGTTAGTATCTCAGTTTTATGGAAAATGAATCAATTTATTATCGTCGTCGATGTTTCGTTGCTTTATTGCATCTTCAGGACTATATAATTATGGTTTCTTTTTCATAAAATCATAAGGTGTTTCTTACAGTGAATTTACTGTCATCAATATTAGTTATTAGTACATGCAGTTTGTTCCCAAAAATTCCCCGGTATCTCAGAAAATCTTCCATGATTGTTAATTGAAGATTGACAAGAAGAAACCATAATTATAGACCTGAAGATGAAATAAAATAATGAAACGTTGTTAAATTGGTTTTCTTTCCATAATAGTTGCCTGAAATGAAAAAAAAATATTGATACTGTTTCATAACTGTACCTATATCTAAGCAGCTATTTTGATTTCTACAATGTTTTTAAATTAGTTAAAAATTGACGTTATCAAGTTTTTTAAAATTTAGATATTATTTTCCAAAACCCTTACGAGAAAAAATTGTAAAAGATGCGTCGTGTAATAGTAACTAGAATTTACATCATTGTTACATTTAATACGGCATTTACTTATGCCTAGTACAGTTCTAGTTCAAAGATTCCATGAAAGCAAAAAAAAGGATTGACCAAAACTGTTTACTTAAATTGAAAACACTTCCTCTTCTTCAACCTGTCAAATACTAAAACGTATTTGAAAAATAATTTAAAACAGTTTTAACGCCACATGCGGACTAGATACTCTAGTGAATCAAAATAAATAATGACAGCTTACCATAAAACACGAAACGTGACAGTCATCGAACGCAAATCGTCAAATTTTGCAGTAATCAAAATCAACGGCAATGCCCATTTTACTGCTTTTTCATAAGTAAAATTCCCAGCTGGTGATTCAGCGGCAATACATAATGGTTCGTCACGTGACACAAGCCATTCAGTTCTAGGAAAATGGAGCAAATTGAGGCATAAATTTGCGAATAATTGTTATGTTCCTTTATCAACGTGTGTCGCATATGTAACACGCCACATCCGTTAGTTGTGTTTATTTCCGAATCCTGCAAAACGCTTCCTGTTTCGACGTTATTATAATCCGGGGGCATGTTATTTTATGTTCAGAAACGCTAAATGCATGTCTGTTTACTGAAAGTATTAGCAACCACAGGATTTCAAGAGAATTATAATGCGTTGTGGTGGTACTAAATTATGCTGTATAAATTTTTAGAAACTCTGGAATTATAGAGAAGTGCAATGTTAACGCTCATTCACATATATTTTGAATGTCTTGAATTACATCAGCAATAGCTAGTAATAAATAATTATTGAAAATAAAAATTTGAAATGATATGTTGAAATATCAATGTTATACTGAGAAAATTATTACCTACCTAATATTAAACCAGCCTGTTTTCAGTTATAATTCGTTTACATTGAATTACTTAATTGTTATCATCTACGTAGAATCAGTACTACATTAACTTTTATTACGTACATTTAAATTATTATAAGTTTGAAAGTAATTAGTTTAAATAAACGAAAAGTAAATCTTATAAATTTCAACACTGATTGGCGTTAAACTTTATGAATGGTAAATATTAAATAAAATATTATTGCTACAAATGCACTACAATAATTGAGGACTTATTTATTTTAATAATAACTCACCAGCAAACATATTTAACAGACTGAAAGAAAATGAACCGATTTAACTTTAAATATTGGTTAGTTTGAATTGAACGAAACTTAATATTAGCTCTCATATTACGTGTTGTTTTCTTGCGCAAAGACTAAAAAACGTTTTCAATGTAGAAATGTGAAATGAAAAGTAACCAAACGAACAGCAATTAAAGTTATATGATAATCATTCTGATATTTACTATGTTGCAAGTACATACATGGACTTATTTTGTATGCTGATAGTTAATATAACCAAATAACCAAATATCAATATACGTAATCAAAATAACCAATAGAACCAAGTAATAAATTAAAATAAACAGACAAGAACAATTTTCACCATTTACCTGACCTAAAAAATAATTTATTTCAAAGTTATCTCAAGTTACAGGGTGTTTTCGGCAAGAAGTTCGGCCAAAATATACGAAGAAGACTACAAAATGTCCTGCTGACCCGGTGTTTAAGGAATCGTTAGTATAACACTAGATGTTAAGAAAATATATGTGTATGGGAGGGTATAAACCTTCAAAGTTTAAGAAATATTCTGTCGCGTCAGCTGGGTGCAAGGGTGATCCGATCGGAGTGATTTTGGTGTCGTTGTGTAGGTTGGACCTTTCTGCGTCCAATAGAAGTAATCCGAGTATTCTACGACGACTAATTCTATAAAAGTTTGAAGATGTTTAAATACGCTATAATGAACTTAGAGTGAAAAAAAATTTTGAATTTGTGTGTTTTGGGGGGGGGGCAAAAAAATGTATGGTCTTCGAAGGCAAATTTTTAATAACTTAGTAGATTATTGTTGATATGTCGATAAACATATACAGTTGGAGGAGCTGTATCGTTTTCGGCGGTTAGTTTCCGGCAAAATCGTCATAACCGCATATATCTCTTTTTACACTACCATTACACATCGTAAAATTATGAGGCACTCTTTTTTAAATACGTACCAACAGGGGTCATACAAATACATAAATAAATTTATTTTTATACCGGTGATGGGGTGTTTTATTATATATGTATAACTACCTTTATCCAAATTATCAAAAGTTTATTTGGTGATGAATTCTGTATTTTTCATTTCAACACCCTGTATCTCAAAGCTTCAAACGAAGGCTATAAATAAAAATAAATGTTTGGTTAAGAAACTGTTCATTAATTTGGATGAGAAAACATTTCTTTATTTTTAACACAGTTTTACGCCCTATATAAAGTATTGATTAATATAACTATAGTAACTATTTTTATATTGAATTATTCCTCATCCCACGTAGGTATAATTAATTCAAACATAAATTGTATATAGCCCTTAGACGTATAATATTATTGACGTCAATATATGTATTTTTGGTCATCTATACTCGTATGTACAGAGTGTTCCATATCATAGCTTTAAAAGGACTTTCCTTGAATCATTTTAAGTCAAAGGTTCAAAGTTACTAACTTTCGATGTACAGGGTGTCTGATAAGTACATGGCATACTCTCGGGAGTGTATAGGAAAGGTCAAAATAACCCTAGCTTGTCATAAAAAAATTCCTAAAGTGCCCCTTAACGGAGATACGGAGCCCCAAAGGGGTATCCAGCGATTTACCTTTTCGGTTCTAACTTTTATTTTTTAAATTTTAATATTTTATGTAGACCACAAAGGCTCATAAAGCCATACTACAGTAGATGTTTTACACTGTCAGAGAAGTCAGTAAAATTAGCCGTTTTCGAACAAATTCAGTTTTTGTATATCACGCCATTGAAATAATAAATCAGAATTCAGCAAAAAAACACTAGTCGTTTTTATGTCGCTATTGGCAGCACTTGTAAAAATTGTCTGATTGATTGAGTACACAAAACTAAATAATGGAGCATTATTCCTATAACGAATATACTGGCATGCATCTAATTTATGTACAAGCACTCGGCAATTGTGTTGAGGCAAGAACAATTTATTCTGATACAGTTCCAAATCAACGTTTATCGCAACGAACAATTTCTGAAGGGTTGATCGTAGCTTACGAGAAAGGGGTAAAGAGGCAAGTGAAATAAAAAAAATATTAAAAGTAGCTGATCTTTTGCTAATACATTTTAAGAAGGTTTTTACCGCATCGTGGTAGAGAGGGGACTCCAAGAAGAGCAACGAACCTTCAGTTAGAGGAGGAAATTCTGAATGAGATTGCTGAAAATCCCTCGAATAATGTAAGAAATCTGTCAGTCCAAGTTCATGCGACAAAGTGGACCGCCCTTGAGACCCTTCTAGAACAACTGCTACATGCTTATAACGTCCAAAAGGTACATGAAATGTCTCCCGCTGATTATCCTGTAAGAGTCAATTAATTACGCAAATTGGTTTTTGCAACGATTTAAGCAAAATACAAATTTTATTAGTATTGTTTTGTTCACGAAAGAAGCCAGTTTCAATCGAGACGAAGTCATGAACTGCCATAATTTGATATCTGACATGAAGAAAATCCCCATGCAATAGTACAGACAAAACACCAACAAAGGCTCATGATTAATAAATGGGCGGGGATTATTGGGAATCATCTCATTGGATCGTTCTGTTTTGAAGACACTAAATGGTGCCATGTCAATAACGACATAAAAACGACTAGTGTTTTAATGCAGAATTCTGATTTATTATTTCAATTACGTGACATACAAAAACTAAATTTTTTAGAAAACGGTTGATTTTATCAAAACAAATGTAGAGTGTCTTTTTTAAAGAGGAATAACCAAAGTATTTAAAACTTCAGTTTTCAGCTCTAAAAAGTGACACCTGTCAAAATTTTGGTCCAACGAGTGTGGTGGCAAGTCCGTTCCTGACTTCTCTGACAGTGTAAAACATATACTGTAATATGGCTATATGAGCCTTTGTGGTCTACATAAAATATTAAAATTTCATTAAATTATACAGGTCGATTCAAAAGTTAGAACCGAAAAGGTAAATCGCTGGGTACCCCTTTGTGACAAACTAGGGTTATTTTGACCTCACCTATACACTCCCGAGAGTATGCCATATATTTACCAGACACCCTGTATAAGGTGTCAAAATTAAAAAACATGTATATAATCTATTTAAATATTTTTTAAGATGATAAATTAAACTTTGTCAAATAGTTCGAATAATTGCTGAATTCGTTTACAACTTTCACAAAAAAATATATACAGGGTGGGCCATTAGTGTGAGAAAATAAAATAACTCCTAGACTAAGAGCCGGATAGGAATATTTTCCTAATCATTTTAGGCACCGTAAGAGTCTATGACTTAAATACTACCACCTAAAAGAAAAGGGAGGTAAGATTAAATTTTACAACATAGTTGAAAATATTGACTGGACATTCGTTAATAATATTGATCTAGATATTATGTTAAATTTCAAATTTTTTAAGATAAAATAGTAGAATGTAATAATTCAGCTTTTCCTGAAAAAAAAAAATATAGTAATAAACTCAATACAGCCGGACCTCCGTGGTTTAATAATCATCTAAGAGTTATGCGTGAACAACTTAACTATCTTATTATGATATACAAAAAAAACCCATGTTGAGAAAATAAATTGAGGAGACATATCTATCGCATGCAGTACAAATCTGAAATAAGAAAAGCTAAGTGTAAGGCAAATGAGAAACTGTTAAAAAATGCCCTAATAAGTGTATGTGGGATATTACCCTAATAAGTGTATGTGGGATATTATAAACAAGCAAAGAAAAAAGGTAATGTTACCAAAAATAACCGTAACGGATATATTCAATGAATATTTTACGACAGCAGATGCAAAGGATTTGGAAGCCCGTAAACCATGTCCTCAGAAAGATACTCTAAATCCATACTTTAATTTTGATTATAACAAACTACCCTATAATACTTTTAAATTTTCTGAGGTAATGTACATTGAAGTAAGAGACATCATTACAAACCTTAAAAGTAAAGCTACTAAAGATATATATGACTTAAGTGTGAAAATCATAAAAATTATAAAGAATCTCATAGTGTATCCATTAACTAAACTAATAAATGAATGTCTCTTCCAAGGAATATTTCCTAATATACTGAAGGTGGCAGTAGTTTCACCAATATTCAAAAAAGGTAACCTTGATGACCCAGCAAATTATCGACCGATATCGGTGCTTCCAGTTCTCTCAAAAATATTAGAAAAATGTTTGTGCAATAGACTGACTACGTATTTTGAGTCAAATAAACTCCTCACAGAATGTCAACATGGTTTTCGAGAGAATCATGATACTACAAGTGCAATACTGGCCTTTGTAAATAACGTTCTAGACGCATATGAAAATCTTGAATTCTGTGATACTATATTCTTGGACTTAAGTAGGGCTTTTGACTCTGTCACATGACATCTTAGTTGAGAAGTTGGGAAAATATAGACCTAGTGGATGTGATTTAAAAATAATAAAATAATTTTTAGCTAATAGAAGTCAAGTAAGTAGTAAAAATCAATAATGAAATATCTGACAGGAGGGATGTGACAATAGGTATACCGCAAGGTTCGGTATTGGGACCCTTGTTATTTTTAATTTATAATAATGATATGCCTTTATCAAATACTTTCCTGACATATGTCTTGTATGCCGATGATACCACCATTTTTATCAGATCTAAAGATATAATTGATGTAGAGACTCGAAAAAATGAAGCTCCATCAGGAGCAGAAAAGTGGTTTGCTTGCAATAATCTTATATGTAACAGAAATATAACACAACGAATGATGCTTACCCTGCGTGATTTCCGGTCATGAAGTACCCGCTATAAAATTCTTGGGTGTCCTTTTGGATCACCATCTCAGGTGGAATATCCAGATTGATGGTATTTGTAAAAAACTGAGTAGTGGTGTATTTGTTGTTCGTAATCTTTCAGGTTCTGTGTCCACTAGTGTATTGAGATCTGCCTACTTCTCCTTGTGCCATTCAATTATAGTCCAGTCGGCAGAGGCCGAAAAGTTAGTGTTGGTGACATTTTCTTGATAACTCGGAAATAACTACACAGGAACACTTTAAATGATGAGTACAATAACAGGCTAATTTGCTGACAAAGTATTTTATCAGGAAAAAAAGTTATTAACAATTTAATCGTGAAAAAA